>NC_135420.1:2760000-2822500 GCF_051991245.1 Festucalex cinctus | reverse complement strand
ATGTTTCTCCAAGACTGGATTTGAAAAGGAAGAATTTTATCAGCTCTAATATTCAGTTGTTAAAACTAGACCAGATGCCATTGAAATTCTCACAGACAGGACAAGTCTGACTGTTCTTAAGTCACTGCATTTCCCAAAATAAATCAAGAATAAGCTGTGGTGCTTGTTGACATAATTCCCCCATGGAACTATTGATTGACTGCATGTTGATTGTTTTGAGGGGTTGGTTTGGAGTGACGTTCCACAAACTTAAATGTAATGCGGTCTGCCTGTGTCCAAATTCACAAGGCTGGGTCCTCCGAAGGGCGAATTTGTCGGTTGCATGACGTCACTCCCGGCGCGACTCGACAGCACGCACGGATTTACACTTCAATGAAGAATAATTACCCATTTTTGCACAGGGCTTTGTATTAATTAAGAGTAATTTGTCCCCAAAGCAGATATGTGACCAGGAAAACAGGTGAGTCAGACCAAATTTTGTCATAATCCCACGTCTCATATGGGCTTTCAATAGTTTCAAATTGTCACCAATACATCTCCGTAAACCTCTTCCACCCTTCGGCCGTTAACGTGCTTAAATAACGGCGATTCGCCCACTAACTTTCTCCGTGTATGGTGTTTCTATACAGTCCACCATGTTTTCTGCCACACAGCTATCCGCGCATGCGCTAAAAATGTCAAAGGATCCTCCTATAGGAAGACACGGAGGGAGCCTCGTTTTCGGTGAATGATTCATCTTAACGTAACAAATGTACCAAAAAACGTCCATAGTTTGTCCATAGTTGTAGTGATTAGAGTTAATTTAGATAAGTACAGCTACACCACTAGGGGGCTGTCTCTCCTAAGATTACATTGAGAGATGAGAGTAAGCATTGTGTCGTAGTTACACGCTAGCCGGCGTGCTAGTTTTTTACTCCTCACTGTCTTTCGTGGGGTTTAGAATCGCTTCCTGCAGCCGTAAGAATGCTCTCATCTCTCTTTGAGCCATGAGAGCATCCGTTGACCGCGCACAAGTTCAACGTAGCGTTGGTCGCTGATTTATCAACTGTTTGACCTATTTTCTAGCTCACACTGATTGTTTTCTAATTCACTCACATTGACGCGCTGACCCCCACGGCTAGGGGGCGCACTTCAACGTGACGTCACACTGGTAGGGTCTATACAGGGGTGAAAGTGGCTAGAATTTCTTGCCGAAAACCCCTGACGTAAAGGTCGCAGTGCAGTCAGAATTTATTTCTGTTTTTGTTTTTTGTTTTTTTTGTTTTTTTTTTTTGTTTTTGTTTTTTTGGTTTTTTTTTTTTGGGGGGGGGGGGGGGGGGTTATGGAGCCACAACACTGCCATTAAGATTTGGTAAGATCTGGAAGAAATTTCTCAAGTGGAAAATTTTGTAAGTAGAAACGCATTTTCCATGTAAATGCCCTAATCCGTTCCAAGCCTCCCAAAATTCAGACATAAATGTTTTATACCGCATAAAAATGCATCACAACATGTAACAAATACGTAACAATTAGATTATTGCACAATAAATGAGAGTTGTGAGTAATGTAAAAATCAAAGAATAGAGTAAAGAATAAAAATGATGGTCATTTACCTTTTAACTGCCATCCTCTTCGTTTTTTGCCCTCTTTTTGGTTTATGTTCTCTCTCAGAAGTGTTTTTGCCTGGTGTTTTTAAAGAATTGATCCAAGCATGGTTTTATTATTTTTTTTTTAAATTTTTTTTTATTTTTTTTACTTTTTTCTCAAATTTATCACTCACTCACGCTTACAACATGTAAGCCGCACATGATATCCCAGGCGGATAAATGAACCCACGCCATCCGGCACCGAAGGCAAGTGACGGTTCCACTCCTCCACCTGGAGACCTTGTTTTTTTTTTTTTTTTTTACAATCCTTCGAAAATGTCCAAGGCAAACATCATCTTAGTGAGCGATCGCCCGACAGATGAACACTTTTTCTGGGTGATTCTTTTCAATAAATTCCGAAACTTGATGGAAACTTTAGGAATCTTTTTCCAAAAAAGGCCCGTCTCGACGCAATTAAAAACTTACTGTGCAACGTAGCCTTGATCAATCACCAATTGTTTGAGTTTTTGCACAAATTCGTCGGCCGTTGGTTCATACATTTACGTAAAACTATCTAAACACCTCATGTCCCGAGGGGCGAATGACGAGGACGCTACATAGACACATTCTATTCTGTATCTATTAGTGTTGTTCCGATACCGTTTTTTGGCTACCGATACCGATACTCAGCTTTGCAGTATCGACCGATACCGATACCATACCGATACTTTTTTTTTTTTTCCCTCAACATGAAAAAGCTGTCCTGCCATTGGTTCAGAGCATTCAAGGGCCAATAGGATATCTTAGATCGGCATGCAGTGAGCATGTCACATATCAGTGAATGTCGTGCACCAGCAAGACACAAGATGCTGCGTCCAAAATCCTATATTAGAGTTGGAATTAATGGTATCGGCATGTTACTTGTGAGTAGTCACCGATACCGATACCACTGTTTTAATGCAGTATCTGCGCCTCTGCCGATACCAGTATCGGTATCGTAACAACACTAGTATCTATTGTCACATATGGTACAGGTCGCTCTTAGCCAATGGGATGCCAGGAAGATGCCAGTAATAGCCAATGAGAGAGCAGCTATAAGTACGTTGCGTTCAGTAAACTCTGGGAGATGCGAGTAGCAGCCCAAACTGTATTTTCACCTTTCGTATCCAGAAACTACTTTTGTAACAAGAGGCAATATTTTCCTGTTGAGGAGTTTCGTACCTTGAAAATTTCGTATGAAGGGACGTTCGTAAGAAGAGGTACCACTGTATTGGCATTGTAAAACAAGAATTGGCATTGTAAAAGGTTGATTTGAAAAATAAAATACAAACGTTGAAAAAACACTTTAACCATATTTTTTCAATGCCAATCTGCAGATTTTTTTTGGCTGAATTTTATTGAACAATACAACAAAGTGCACACAGCTCTAGTGCAATGGAATCCTACAATAAAGAAATAATAAAATAAAGCTCTCTTTTAATAACTAAAACTGCAAAGCCACAATCTGAACCAAAATCTTATCATTTAAAAAAAAAAAAAAAAAAAAAAGCAGTGGTGACGGCTGCAATTATCAAAACAACACAGCTCCACCACCACTCTCACGATTTCTGTGTGCATCTGCTCAGGTGTGTGTGTGTGTGTGTGTGTTGTAGTCATGTGTTGTGTTGGAGTGGATGTTCGCATCTCAACATGCTCAGCTGTCAGGCTTGTCCCTTTTTTTTGTTGACTATATTTCCAGTCACTGAAAAAAGCCTTTCATATGGCGTGGATGTTGCTTGTTTATTAATAGACAGATATAAAAATAAAAATAAAAAATTTCCGTGTATTTGAAGAGTGTGTGTCTGTGTCAATTAAAAAAAAAAAGTGTCAGCAACAAGCGAGTGTGTGAGGTCTGCTAATACATGCAGACGACATGTGCGTGTTATTACGAGGTTGTTTCTTCTCCCCGGACTCGCTGCTACTCGATGCTGCGGTTGCTGCTATTTTTTATTCAATAACTGTATCCCGTCGCGCTGCGCACAACGGAAGAAAAAAAGGAAGCAATTCCGCTTCTCGGCTTCCGCGTCATCTATCTATTAGAAACAATAGACACATCATTGTATTGTCATAGCTAGCTTGCTTCACACTTCGACAATTAAAAAAAATAAAATAAATAAACTTCACACTTTCTCAATTTTTGACCCGGCCCCTGCCGGTACACGTAGCTTGCTTGTCATGTCTTCTGGGTATCCGCAAACCACAACGATCGTTGCCCTCCATTGCTACACTGTAATTGTGCACAATATACCTGCATTGTACGTTCTGCTTTTTTTTTTTTTTTTTTTTTTCGCGCCGTGTGTTTTGTCTGCAAGGTAACGTATATTTGGTGGCACAGACATTGCACGATGGCGCCAAAAGTGACGCATCGACTTGCATTTATTGCGTCGCGTTGTCCCAGCCCTAATGCTAGCTAAATATGTATAATATATGCCACAGGAAATTCAGGTATTGCCTTTAGCCGACAGAGGGCGCGCTCTCCTCTCTCCTCTCCGGAAAAGCTGGAAGGCGTTCTCCTAGTCAAAGCCCCGCCCCAAACCCAGTGCCCGCCCCTCCACGTTAAAACTGCTAATAAGTTGAAACTGAAAAAAAAGAGAAGTGAAACTGAAAACCAGCGAGTTGAAACTGAAAAACTGTGAAACTCGAGAAAAAAAAAAAAAAGAGAAAGCGTAAAAAAAATTAATCTGCAGATTGGCATTGAAAAAGACAATATAAATACAAAAAAATACAAAAAAATATGGTTAAAGAAAATAGTGTTTTTTTCAATGTTTGACAAACCTCAAACCACCGAAATGCGACGAAAACTGCGTATGGCACAGTTATACCTATAATACACAATACAATACACAAACAGGTCTTACATGCATTAGGCTACTGCATTACACTAACTAGGGGTATTAAAAAAAATCGATTCGGCAATATATCGCGATACTACAGCACGCAATTCTCGAATCGATTCAATAGGCAGCCGAATCGATTTCTTAACATCCATTTTTGATGAAAAAATATTCAACAAAACATCTAACTTTCACACCTTAAGCATGGAAGAATGTTATATTAATGGAACATTAATCCTTAATATTTTATTTCAATGCTGTTCTAACATGAAAAAGGTTACAACCTGTTTGTTAAAAACAGTGGCTCACAGTTATAAGACGGAAGTTTGAGATCAATAAATAATAAATTTTCATACAAATCTTAGAGTGTACATGTACAAGTTTACTGAATGGTATTTTCTAAATTGAGTAAAAAAAATCGTAACAATCGACTTGTAAATTCATATCGGGATTTATCGGAATCGAATCGAATCGTGACCTATGAATCGTGATACGGATCGAATCGTCAGGTACTAGGCAATTCACACCCCTAATATATATATATATATATATATATATATATATATATATATATATATATATATATATATATATATATATATATATATATATATATATGGTATATATATATATATATATATATATATGGTATATATATATATATATATGGTGTATATATATATATATATGGTATATATATATATATATATATATATATATATATATATATATATATATATATATATATATATATATTTATATATGGATTCTAGGGCTGGGAATTTTTGACTGTCTCACGATTCAATTCAATTATGATTTTTGGGTCTACGATTCGATTCAGAATCGATTTTCGATTCTCGATTCAAAATTATTTGATTGACAAATGATTTCTGTTTCAATTTACAGATATGTACAACATTGTCATGATCTACTCCAGTCTGCTTTGCATGACAAAATGACAAATCGAGACAATAAAGTCTTTTTTTTTTTTTTTTTTTTTTTTTTTTTTTTTTTTTTTAGAAACATGTATTAATTTTGTATTGTAAGTGCCTTTTTCCACGAAGACAGCATGTGGGCTACAACTGCCTTGTCCCCTTCTTCTTCATTTCTAATTTAAATAAAATCGATTTTCGATTCTTTTATGAATCGATTTTTTGGCACACCCCTAATGGATTCTGTGTTCATCTATTGTCGGTTTGGGGCTTGGTTTGTCTGGGGCCTAAAGCGCATGATAAATGGGGATTCATTGTAGTGCTGTCTATTAAATTTTCTTGTTGCTTATGGTTTCTTTGTATTTACCCATCACAGGAAAGTGAAGGGATGCACACTCGATGTCCACCCAACAGAGAAAGCCATTGTGGTCCAGTATGAGGTAGAGGCAATGATCCTCGGCGAGCAGGGGGATGCCATGGTTGGAGGTCGCAAAGAGTGCCAGAAAATGTATGAAATGTTTTATTTTATGACTGTCATGTATTTAAATTGTGCACAACCTTAAAAGAATTAAATGAAGAATAAAAGAATATGCAATAGCTTTAGACCGATTGTTGTTGTTGTTGTTTTTTTTTCTTCTAATTTACTGAATTATAAGGAGTTTAATGTTTCTGTTCTCTACCCTGCAGCGTTCGTCTGAAAAGCTTGAATTCCAACACAGACACATCATCGTTGGCTCGGAAAGTGGTGGAAGAATGTCATTTGATTCATCCCTCAAAAGTTAATGAGGTTGAACAACTGCTGTTCTACCTTCAAACCCGCAGACAGCCAAATGGTAATAAAGAGCCAAGAGTTGGAAATGCATAGAATTATTATACAGTTGTCATATTCTTTCATGATTTGCATTGTATTTTTTGTATCTTGCTTTTCACAGATAACCAAGAAAAAAAACAAACCTCCCCTCAAGATTTTGCACCTTATGCAGTTGCCGAGGTAACAAATGATGAGCAGGGGTTAAGTACAATATGGATAGTTTTTAAGTTCAAGCAATAGGGTTGGGTGGTATTCAAGTTTTGACACCGTTTTACCATCTCCTCATTTCACCGTATTTTAGACTAATATTGTATCTTGTGCTGACCACAGCCAATCTGTCTAGCAGTTGATGGTCACAGATCTGTTCACATTGTGTTTCGGTTGCATTTGTACTAATTTTTTGTGTAACGTAGCACATTTGAATGTCTGTCACTCCCTGACTGGCGCCTGCTCTTTCTGGCTGAAATGTGCAGCTGCTGTCAGCTCAGTTTAAACTATTTCCCCGCGGACCTGCAAAAACGTCTGTTAGTCCTACAGATTCACAAACCGTTTCTCGGCCTCCTAAACTCTTTGGGTTCACACTCGACATCTATACACACACACACACACACATGCATCCTTGTACGTAAATCTTTTTGAGGACATTCATTGGCTCAACTCAACTCAACTCAAGCTTATTGTGGGAATGCTGAAAGCATTCCCACATATGTTGTTTCTAACCTTTATTATTATACTTATTATAGCATTTTATTCTCAACACTTTTTGCAATCAAACTACTCCTAAATAATACTTCCGATTTACACCGTTCAAATTTCAACTTGCTGACAATATTCACGCCTTTCGGGGTATTTATCGTTTGACTTCATATTACTTACAGTACTCGCATAATTTAATGTTAAAGATCAACTTTTCCCCATTCAGTTTTAATGGGACTGACACTGAATTTTTTCTAAGTCCCATTTTCCACACCCACTTCCATACATAGAACAGACCATATTGACCGGCTTTCTGATACTGCTCAGTGGCGCAGTTGGGAGAGTGCATGTACAGTAAGCAGGAGGTCGCAGGTTCAAAGCCCACCGCCGACTGTACATTGCACATATGTCCGTGGCAATTACATAAACGGATATTAAGTATACCAACTGACTATCATACCAGGAAATGCGTTATACTGACATGATCAAACACGTGTCCCAAATTAGCGCTGATGCCTTTCATCAGGTGACACTTTAAAATACAAATCTGATGCTCACAGGTCAGGTTAGCTCACGGGGTTAGGCGCTTGCGCGAGATCCATAGCAAAGACATCCCTACGAGTGGTTCACCGGTTCAAATCCCCGATGGAGCAACTTTTTTTTTTTTTTTTTCCAGTTTCTTTTTTTTTTTCCAGTTTCGTCATAATACACGTTAACATCTATTTCGTTAAATGTCATTTGACAAACTATTTCTTCAAAATTAATCCATATTGCATAATGCATTCTATAATTTCATTGAAGTGATTGAACACGTGACTCCCATTATTCAGCATCATATGTCACTTTTCAATATAGATACACTGTAAGACATACTTCTTTTTTTTTTAGTAAAAGCTAAAACTTTCGGCTTTTCATTTATAATTCATCCATAATTTCTCATTTGTAATTTACAACCAATTTATCTTTCTTTATTCATTTAACATACATTTTATTGCATGTTCAATGACACATTCGCTGCTTCCATTTCACAACACTTCAATGATGCCACCAAGTCTTCTGTGGGTCAGTGGAAAGAGTGGCAGTGCAGTAGATCATTGAATACGAAACAGGAGGCGAGGGTTCGATACCAGTGTCAGACTGGTTGAATTTAAACTTCTGTCTTTTCATTTATAATTCATTCATAATTTCTCATATGTAATTTACAACCAATGTATCTTTCTTTATTCATTTAACATACGTTTTATTTAATGCATTCAATTTAATGTTCAATGACACATTCGCTGGTTCAGCCAGACATCTCTCAATTACATTTCACACTTCAATGATGACAACAACTCTCCTGTGGATGAGTGGATAGAGTGGCAGTGCAGAGATCATTGAATAGTAAACAGGAGGCGAGGGTTCGATACCAGTCTCAGACTGGTCTTTTCACTTATAATTCATTCATAATTTCTCATATGTAATTTACAACCAATGTATCTTTCTTTATTCATTTAACGTACGTTTTATTTAATGCATTCAATTTAATGTTCAATGACACATTCGGTTTCAGCAAGACACCTCTCAATTACATTTCACACTTCAATGATAACAACAACTCTCCTGTGGGTGAGTGGATAGAGTGGCAGTGCAGTAGATCATTGAATACGAAACAGGAGGCGAGGGTTCGATACCAGTGTCAGACTGGTTGAATTTAAACTTCTGTCTTTTCATTTATAATTCATTCATAATTTCTCATATGTAATTTACAACCAATGTATCTTTCTTTATTCATTTAACATACGTTTTATTGAATGCATTCAATTTAATGTTCAATGACACATTCGCTGGTTCAGCAAGACAACTCTAAATTACATTACATCTACATGTCCATGATAGCTGAATGGTTAAAGCAATGGATTGGCCAGCGGGAGATCATGGTTCGATCCCTCGTTGGGAAACGTTTTAGCACTTTGATTTCATATAGTAGTCATTGTATAATTCTTTATAGTTGCGCTTTGTAATAATTTGACACAAAATATCTTCACAATAGTGTTTTTGTTTGACCATTTATGAGTTTTTAAAGTTTTAAATGAGCAATTCACATTCAAACCCAAAAACGTTGAATACTTTGCATTTCACTCCCAAACACGTGTACATGTTGTTTTTAGGGCCCGAGCAGCTCCCGCTGCGAGGTCCCTATTGTTTTTCGATCAGATTATTAGGGCCCGAGCAGCGACCGCTGCGAGGTCCCTATTGTTTTTGGAAAAATTCTTCTTCTTCTTCTTCTTCTTCTTCTTCTTCTTCTTCTTTATTCTCCGCAAACGATCGCGATTTTGGGTACCTAAACATTCACGAAAACTCACCGAACTTTGCACACTCCTCAGGCCCGGCGAGAAATTTGATATTATTAAGTCGTCATAACAATGCGACTCGATAGCGCCCCCTAGCGTAGAAAAATAAAAACCAAGCCCGGCACGTTTGAGCTAGAGCAACAAAAATTGGCAGGCACGTGTAGCACGCCGAGACGCACAAAAAAGTCTATTGGGACCATGTAGTTAAAATGTACAGGAAGTGAGCTATGAATTTTTTTATGTCCAATTTTGGCCTATTTTGGCACATTCACTGTGGTCATGCTTTTTCTCCCTTTGCAAACATTTTTCATCCAATTGACTTCAAACTTGGCATTTATCATCTCAAGACATGAGAGAACAACTGGGCAAAACATCTTGCCTTTTCGAAATACTATATGACGGGGGCGGGGCATCAAATATTGCCTTTAAAATTTCATTTGTCCAGAAAGAGCAAATGCTTAATAACTCCCATGTTCAAGCTCCAAAAAATCTCAAACTTCTCAGGCAACGTAATAGTCACGGCCTGAAAACATCTATATGATAAAATTCAGTTATACATATAGCGCCACCTAGTGGTTACAATAAATGTCATACTTTACGTTTTTAGCTACTGTGCTGAGCTTGTTGAAGGGATCCATTTGAAAATTGGTCAGAAAAGCCTTAAGATGTTGATCATGCCCCACACCGAATGTTGTAACTTTTCGCCAAAGGGCGTGGCCGCTACGGTGACGCAAAGTCTGAAGATTTTTCGTGAAAATAAAAGCTGCATTAACTTGACCGAGATGATCCTATCTTCTCAAAATTTCACACATTTGATGAGAGTCCAGCCCTAAAGACATCTACTGACTTATATTTCATCTAACTGATAGCGCCACCTAGTGGCAATTTTTTTTCTTACGAATTTTCTTCTACGTTTTTCTCCAAACACGTTAACTGGACCTGCCTCATATTTGCTCAGATGAGGGATTCGGCCTTCATGATGTCACAACACGAAGTTTGTGAGTTTTCGCGAATCGCTGTGGGCGTGGCTAAGCACTGTTCGCCAAGAAAACAACGCCAGTTTTGAGGGTCTAAACATGCACAGAAACTCATGAAACTTGGCACACACATCTGGCCTGGCAAAATGAGCTATATTTTATTGTTGATTGTGCTATTTTTACAAAAATGACTCAATAGCGCCCCCTAGAGGTTTTTAACGAAGAAGCCCCGGTTGTACGTTTAAGCAAGAACGACGAATATTTTTAGGTGTATGAGGGAGCCCAAGACCTACAAAAAAGTCTCTTGGACCCATATGCTAAAATGAACAGGAAGTGAGCTACGAATTTTTGAATGTCCCATTTTTGACGATTTTTGCACATTCACAGGGGGCAGACTTTTGCCCACTTCTCCTACACGTTTCATCTGACTGAGTTAAGACTTGACCTGGACCATGTCAAGACCTGAGCCAACGACAGGGGGAAAAATCTTGAACTTTCGAAATACTATATGATGAAGGCGGGGCATCAAAATTTGTGTTTCGCACTGAAAAAGGATATGCTTAATAACTCCTCGGTACATGCTCCAAAAAATCCCAAACTTGACATGTATGTTTATCGTCAAGGCCTGAAGCTATCTCTATGACAACATTCAGTTATATATGCAGCGCCACCTAGCCCTTGAGGCATAAAAAAAAAAATACCCCACATACGGTATTTTGTACAAAAAATGTAAACTCATTCTAAGTGTGATAACGAAGTCATTTATGAATATTCTTTTAGTTTCCACCACTCAAAATGTTCACTGGCATCAGACTTATCCAAACATATATATATTTTTATTTATTTTTGATAGCCTCTATGGACATTAAAAGCAGTATCGTGAATGAAGGATATGCTTAATAACTCCACGGTACATGATATCCCACACTTGACATGTCTGCTTATAATCAAGGCCTCAAGGTATCTCTATGACAACATTCAGTTATAAATACAGCGCCACCTAGCCCTTGAGGCTTATATAAAAAATAAAATAAAATACCCCACATTCGGTATTTTGTACAAAAAATGTAAACTCATTCTAAGTGTGATGACTAAGTCATTTATGAATATTCTTTTAGTTTCCACCACTCAAATTGTTCACTGGCTTCACACCGATCCAAACGTATGTACGTTTCCATTTTGTTTTATTCATTTTTGATTGCCCCTTTGGACAATAAAAGTAACATTGTGCAATGAGTACAACGAGCGATGATGGATATATACACTTTTACAAAAAATACCAATCAGGGCAACTCATTGCCTAAAAATAAAAAAGGACGCTGATTTTTGCAGGTCTTAACAATCCCCAAAACCCGTTGAGCTTGACACACACTGGCAAAAAAAATATTCTACATGTAAACGTTTATTATGCCATTTTCAAAGAAATTTTGCTTCCAATATGCCAGTACCCCAACGTGCAAGTACCCCAACGTGCAAGGACTCCAACGTGGCCCGGGCTGCGAGGGCCCTTTATAGCTGCTCGCAGCTCTAGTTATTAGGGCCCGAGCAGCGACCGCTGCGAGGTCCCTATTGTTTTTCGTTCGAATTATTATTATTATTATTATTATTATTATTAGGGCCCGAGCAGCGACCGCTGCGAGGTCCCTCTTGTTTTTGTAAGAATTCTTCTTCTTCTTCTTCTTCTCCGTAAACGATCGCATTTTTGAGGGCCTAAACATTTACGAAAACTCACCAAACTTTGCAGTCTCTTCGGGCCGGGCGAAAAATTTGATATTATGTAGTTGTCATAACAATGCGACTCTGTAGCGCCCCCTAGCGTAGAAAAATAAAACCCAATCCCGGCCCGTTTGACCTTGAGCTACGAAAATTGCCAGGCACGTGTAGCACCCCGAGACGCACAAAAAAGTCAGTGGAAGCCATTTCCTAAAATGTACAGGAAGTGAGCTATGAATTTTTGAATGTCCAATTTTGGCCCATTTTGGCCCATTCACTGTGGCCATGCTTTTTCTCCCTTTGCAAACATTTTTCATCCATTTGACTTCAAACTTGGCATTTATCATCTCAAGACCTGATAGAACAACTGGGCAAAAAATCTTGCCTTTTCGAAATACTATATGACGGGGGCGGGGCATCAAATATTGCCTTTATAATTTCATTTGTCCAGAAAGACAAAATGCTGAATAACTCCCATGTACAAGCTCCAAAAAATCTCAAACTTCTCATGCAACTTAATAGTCACGGCCTGAAAACATCTATATGATAAAATTCTGTTATATATATAGCGCCACCTAGTGGTGACAATAAATGTCATACTTTACGTTTTTAGCTACTGTGCCAAGCTCTTTGAAGGGATTCAGTTGAAAACTGGTCAGACAAGCCTTTAGATGTTGATCATGCCCCACACGGAATATTGTAACTTTTCGCCAAAGGGCGTGGCCGCTACGGTGCCGCAAAGTCTGGTAATTTTTCGTGACAATAAAAGCTGCTTTAACTTGACCCAGATGATCCTATCTTCTCAAAATTTCACACATTTGATGAGAGTCCAGCCCTTAAGACATCTACAAACTTATATTTCATCTTACTGATAGCGCCAACTACTGGCAATTTTTTTTCTTACGATTTTTCTTCAATGTTTTTCTCCAACCACATTAACGGCACTTACCTCATATTTGCTCAGATGAGGGTTTCGGTCTTCATGATATCACAACACGAGGTTTGTGAGTTTTCGCGAATCGCTATGGGCGTGGCTAAGCGCTGTTTGCCAAGAAAACAACACCAATTTTGAGGGCCTAAACCGGCACAGAAACGCATGAAACTTGGCACACACATCTGGCCTGGCAAAATGAGCTATATTTTATCCTGGATTGTGCTATTTTTAGAAAAATGACTCAATAGCGCCCCCTAGAAAATTTTAATGAAGCAGCCCCGGTTGTACGTTTAAGCAAGATCGATGAAAATGTTTAGGTGTATGAGGGAGCCCAAGACCTACAAAAAAGTCTCTCGGACCCATCTGCTAAAATGAACAGGAAGTGAGCTACGAATTTTTGAATGTCCCATTTTTTACGATTTTAGCACATTTACAGGGGGCATACTTTTGCCCACTTGTCCTACACGTTTCATCCGACTGACTTCAGACTTGACCTGGGCTATGTCAAGACCTGAGCCAACGACAGGGAGAAAAATCTTGACTTTTCAAAATACTATATGATGAGGGCGGGGCATCAAAATTTGTGTTTCGCAATGAAAAAGGATATGCTTAATAACTCCCCGGTACATGCTCCAAAAAAATCCCAAACTTGACATGTATGTTTATAGTCAAGTCCTGAAGCTATCTCTATGACAACATTCAGTTATATATGCAGCGCCACCTAGCCCTTGAAGCATGAAAAAAAAATACCCCACTTGCGGTATTTCTACAAAAAATGTAAACTCATTCTAAGTGTGATAACTAAGTCATTTATGAATATTCTTTTACTTTCCACCACTCAAAATGTTCACTGGCATCAGACCTACCCAAACATATATATTTTTGTTATTTAGTTTTATGTATTTTTGATAGCCTCTCTGGACATTAAAAGCAATATCGTGACTGAAGGATATGCTTAATAACTCCCAGGTACATGCTACAAAAAATCCCATACTTGAAGTGTATATTTATAGTCAAGTCCTGAAGGTATCTCTATGTCAAAATTCAGTTATAAATACAGCGCCACCTAGTCCTTGAGGTATAAAAAAAAATGCCTCACGGTATTTTTACAAAAATTGTAAACTCATTGTAAGTGTGATAACTAAGTCATTTATGAATATTCTTTTACTTTCCACCACTCAATATGTTCACTGGCATCAGACCGACTGTACTTTTTTTAATTTAGTTTCATTTTTTTTTATCGCCTCTATGGACAATAAAAGCAACATTGTGCAATGAGTATGAGCGATGATGTGTGTATATATACTTTTACGAAAAATACCAATCAGGGCAACTCATTGCCTAAAAATAAAAAAAAGACACTGATTTTTGCAGATCTTAACAATCACCAAAACCCATTGAGCTTGAAGCACTTATCACACCTGGCAAAAAAAAAAAAAAAAAAAAAAAAAAAAAAAAAATCCACATGTAATGGTTTATCATGCCATTTTCAAAGAAATTATGCTTCCAATGTGCAAGTACCCCAACGTGCAAGTACCCCAACGTGGCCCGGGCTGCGAGGGCCCTTTATAGCTGCTCGCAGCTCTAGTTATTATTATTATTATTATTCTCCGTAAACGATCGCGATTTTGGGTACCTAAACATTTACGAAAACTCACCAAACTTTGCACACTCCTCAGGCCCGGCGAAAAATTTGATATTATGAAGTCGTCATAACGTGACTCTATAGCGCCCCCTAGCATAGAAAAATATAAACCAAGCCCGGCATGTTTGAGCTAGAGCAACGAAAATTGGCAGGCACGTGTAGCACCCCGAGACGCACAAAAAAAGTCTATTGGGACCATGTAGCTAAAATGTACAGGAAGTGAGCTATGAATTTTTTAATGTCCAATTTTGACCTATTTTGGCACATTCACTGTGGTCATGCTTTTTCCCCCTTTGCAAACATTTTTCATCCAATTGACTTCAAACTTCGCATTTATCATCTCAAGACCTGAGAGAACAACTGGGCAAAAAATCTTGCCTTTTCGAAATACTATATGACGGGGGCGGGGCATCAAATATTGCCTTTAAAATTTCATTTGTCCAGAAAGAGCAAATGCTTAAGAACTCCCATGTTCAAGCTCCAAAAAATCTCAAACTTATCAGGCAACTTAATAGTCACGGCCTGAAAACATCTATATGATCAAATTCAGTTATCCATGTAGCGCCACCTAGTGGTAACAATAATTGTCATACTTTACGTTTTTAGCTACTGCGCTGAGCTCGTTGAGGGGATCCAGTTGAAAATTGGTCAGAAAAGCCTTAAGATGTTGATCATGCCCCACACTGAATATTGTAACTTTTCGCCAAAGGGCGTGGCCGCTACGGTGCCGCAAAGTCTGAAGATTTTTCGTGACAACAAAAGCTGCATTAACTTGACCGAGATGATGCTATCTTCTCAAAATTTTACACAATTGATGAGAGTCCAGCCCTAAAGACATCTACGAACTTATATTTCATCTTACTGATAGTGCCACCTACTGGCAATTTTTTTTCTTACGATTTTTCTTCAATGTTTTTCTCCAACCACGTTAACTGGACCTACCTCATATTTGCTCAGATGAGGGTGTCGGCCTTCATGCTGTCACAACACGAAGTTTGTGAGTTTTCGCGAATCGCTGTGGGCGTGGCTAAGCGCTGTTCGCCAAGAAAACGACGCCAATTTTGAGGGCCTAAACTGGCCCAGAAACACATGAAACTTGGCACACACATCTGGCCTGGCAAAATGAGCAATTTTCTATCGTCGATTGTGCTATTTTTACAAAAATGACTCAATAGCGCCCCCTAGAAATCTTTAACGAAACAGCCCCAGTTGTACGTTTAAGCAAGAGCTACAAATTTTTTTAGGTGTATTAGGAAGCCCAAGACCTACAAAAAAAGTCTCTTGGACCCATATGCTAAAATGAACAGGAAGTGAGCTACGAATTTTTGAATGTCCCATTTTTGATGATTTTTGCACATTTACAGGGGGCATACTTTTGCCCACTTCTCCTACACGTTTCATCCGACTGACTTCAGACTTGACCTGGACCATGTCAAGACCTGAGCCAACGACAGGGTGAAAAATCTTGACTTTTCGAAATACTATATGATGAGGGCGGGGCATCAAAATTTGTATTTTGCAATGAAAAAGGATAAGCTTAATAACTCCCCAGTACATGCTCCAAAAAATCCCAAACTTGACATGTATGTTTATAGTCAAGGCCTGAAGCTATCTCTATGACAACATTCAGTTATATATGTAGCGCCACCTAGCCCTTGAGGCATAAAAAAAAAATACCCCACTTACGGTATTTTTACAAAAATTGTAAATTCATTCTAAGTGTGATTAAGTCATTTATGAATATTCTTTTAATTTCCACCACTCAAAATGTTCACTGGCATCAGACCTAACCAAACATACATATTTTTTTATTTAATTTTATTGATTTTTGATAGCCTCTATGGACTTTAAAAGCAATATCGTGAATGAAGGATATGCTTAATAACTCCCAGGTACATGCTCCAAAAAATCCCATACTTAAAATGTATATTTATAGTCAAGGCCTGAAGGTATCTCTATGACAAAATTCAGTTATAAATACAGCGTCACCTCGTCCTTGAGGCAAAAAAAAAATGCCTCACTTACGGTATTTTTACAAAAATTGTAAACTTATTGTAAGTGTGATAACTAAGTCATTTATGAATATTCTTTTACTTTCCACCACTCAATATGTTCACTGGCATCAGACCGATCCAAACATATGTACGTTTCCATTTTGTTTTATTCATTTTTGATTGAATGAGTACAACGAGCGATGATGTATATTTTCACTTTTACAAAAAATACCAATCAGGGCAACTCATTGCCTAAAAATAAATAAGGACGCTGATTTTTGCAGGTCTTAACAATCCCCAAAACCCGTTGAGCTTGACACACACTGGCAAAAAAAATATTCTACATGTAAACGTTTATTATGCCATTTTCAAAGAAATTTTGCTTCCAATATGCCAGTACCCCAACGTGCCAGCTTTCAGCATTCCCACTTATGTTGTTTCTTACCTTTATTATTATTATACTTATTATAGCATTTTATTCTCAACACATTTTGCAATCAAACTACTCCTACATTATACTTCCGATGTACACCGTTCAAATATCAACTTGCTGACAATATTCACGCCTTTCGGGGTATTTATAATTCATCCATAATTTCTCATTTGTAATTTACAACCAATTTATCTTTCTTTATTCATTTAACATACATTTTATTGCGTTCAGACACATTCGCTGCTTCCATTTCACAACACTTCAGTGATGCCGCCAAGTCTTCTGTGGGTCAGTGGATAGATTGGCAGTGCAGTAGCTCATTGAACAGTAAACAGGAGGCGAGGGTTCGATACCATTCTCAGACTGGTTGAATTTAAACTTCTGTCTTTTCATTTATAATTCATTCATAATTTCTCATATGTAATTTACAACCAATGTAATGTAATGTAGTCTACAAGTTACTAAATAATTACGAGTAATTATTTAGTAACTTGTAGACTACAAGTTACTAAATAATTACGAGTAATACTACTACTAGTAATACTGTTTCTACTACTGCTAATACTACTACTACTAGTACTACTACTACTACTACTACTATTACTAATAATTAATAGTTAATTACGATGTAATTTTCACGGAATTTATTTTTATTTCCTTCATTAGCATTCTGCTATTAGCAGTCAGCTTAGCATTCAGCTCTTAGTATTCGGCTTTCAGCATCCCACGCAATTTCTTCAGAAATTGCTTAGTCTAGTTATTATAGCATTTTATTCTCAACACTTTTTGCAATCAAACTACTCCTACATTATACTTCCGATTTACACCGTTCAAATTTCAACTTGCTGACAAAATTCACGCCTTTCGGGGTATTTATCGTTTGACTTAATATTACTTACAGTACTCGCATAATTTAATGTTAAAGATCTACTTTTCCCCATTCAGTTTTAATGGGACTGACACTGAATTTTTTCCAAGTCCCATTTTCCACACATACCATACATACAACAGACCATCTTGACTGGCTTTCTGATACTGCTCAGTGGCGCAGTTGGGAGAATGCATGTACAGTAAGCAGGAGGTCACAGGTTCAAAGCCCACCGCCGACTGTACATTGCACGTGTCCTGTGACAATTATGTAAACGGACATTAAGTATACCAACTGACTATCACACCAGGAAATGCGTTATACTGGCATGATCAAACACATGTGTCCCAAATTAGCGCTGATGGCTTTCAGCGTCAGGTGACACTTTAAATTACAAATACACAAATTCAAATTCGCTCTGCTGCTCACAGGTCCGGTGGCTCACGGCGTTAAGCGCTTGAGCCAGGTGAAGAGCAAAGACAGCCCTACGAATGGTTCGCTGGTTCAAACCTCGGATGGAGAAACTTTATTTTTTTTCTCAGTTTCGTCATAATACAACAAGTTAACATCTATTTCGTTAAATGTCATTTGACAAACTATTTCTTCAAAATTAATCCATATTGCATAAAGCATTCTATAATTTCATTGAAGTGATTAAACACGTGGCCCCCATTATACAGCATCATATGTCACTTTTCAATATAGATACACTGTAAGACATACTTCTTTTTTTTTTTTAATTAAAGCTAAAACTTTCGTCTTTTCATTTATAATTCATCCATAATTTCTCATTTGTAATTTACAACCAATTTATCTTTCTTTATTCATTTAACATACATTTTTTTGAATGCATTCGTTCAATGACACATTCGCTGCTGCCATTTCACAACACTTCAATGATGCCACCAAGTCTTGTGTGGGTCGGTGGATAGATTGGCAGTGCAGTAGCTCATTGAACAGTAAACAGGAGGTGAGGGTTTCGATACCAGTCTCAGACTGGTTGAATTTAAACTTCTGTCTTTTCATTTATAATTCATTCATAATTTCTCATATGTAATTTACAACCAATGTATCTTTCTTTATTCATTTAACATACGTTTTATTTAATGCATCCAATTTAATGTTCAATGACATGCTGGTTCAGCAAGACATCTCTCAATTACATTTCACACTTCAATGATGACAACAACTCTCCTGTGGGTGAGTGGATAGAGTGGCAGTGCAGTAGATCATTGAATACTAAACAGGAGGCGAGGGTTCGATACCAGTGTCAGACTGGTTGAATTTAAACTTCTGTCTTTTCATTTATAATTCATTCATAATTTCTCATATGTAATTTACAACCAGTGAATCTTTCTTTATTCATTTAACATATGTTTTATTTAATGCAATCGATTTAATGTTCAATGACACATTCGCTGGTTCAGCAAGACAACTCTAAATTACATTTCAAAAAACTTGAATGCCGGCACTAAGTCTCCTATGGGTCAGTGGGTAGAGTGGCTGTGCGGCAGCTCATTGAACAGTAAACAGGAGGCAAGGGGTTTAAACCAGCCTCAGACTACTTGAATTCCAACTGTTGTCTTTTCATTTATAATTCATCTACAATGATAATTTCTAATTTTCACACAATTTATCTTTCATTGTAATTTGTTTGCCACATATTTAATGCATTCCATTTAATGTTCAATGACACATTCACTGGTTACTAGTAATTAATAATTAATTACTATATAATTTTCACATTATTTATCTTTCTATTTCCTTCATTAGCATTCAGCTATTAGCATTTAGCTTAGCATTCAGCTATTAGCTTTCAGCATTCCCACGCAATTTCTCCAGAAATTGCTTAGTCTAGTTTATATAGCGTTTTCAAACAGCCTGATCCGTCACAACCCGCAGGTGCCCGGTGGGGCAGTCGGATAGGACCGACATTCCCCCATCAGAGACTGTGCCGGTGCAGTTATGCGGCTGAATGAGCGCAACCGCCACTGTCACTCGAGGAATATCATGGCCATAACGCCGAGAACAGTCCAGTTCAAAACGCCATCCATCCAGCTCAGCAGCGTGGACTGTCCATCAGCGCCGACCTCTCTACCAAGCAGAAAGGGGCTGTGAAAAATGCTGCCTGTTTTCCTGGCACAACAAACACAAGCGACCCGCAGGTGCCCGGTGGGGCAGTCAGATAGCACCGACATTCCTCCAACAGAAGCAGTGCTAGTGCTGGGATGCTGCTGAATGGGCGCAGTTGCCGGGCACTGACACTGTCCCTCGAGGAATATTATGGCTAAACTGCCGAGAACAGTCCAGTCCAAATCGGATCTACACAAAAGATGAAACGCCACATGACAAGAAGAAAGACAAAGACGGCTGCTGTAGCTCACACCGCCATCAACAAACGGCCAAGACAAGAGAGTTGCCAGACACACCGGCAATAAGTTTCCTAGGCCATTACCCTAACCTCAACCATCACAGCTGATTGCCTAACCCTAAACCTTACCCTAACCCTAATTAGGGAAATCCTGGCACTTTTTTGACAATTGGACAGTTTTCTTTTGATTTTTTTTCTCCTTCCCTGAATAAGATAAGAGAAAAATTCCTTCACATTCGGGGTCCTGGGGGTCTACTCGAACCGACGTTATGAATTTCATAACAATTTGATGACTAGCAATATAAAGATTACCACATGGCCATATACCCGGAACCGGGTCGGCGAGACCTTTCGAACGGTGTATGGCTCGTGTCTGTCCAACCTTCCGTTCCCGAGAAACTGGTGATTAACCCAGGCACCTTCTTTATCCCACTCATGATGCACCATTCCTGGGTAAAAATCTTTCCAGATCCCCGGTACCACTTCTCCAGACCATTTCTCCGGAACCGTACGTTCTAGGGGGAAACGCATTGTCGAGACCTTTCCAACGGTATATGGCTCGTCGCCGTGCGACCTTCCCTTACTCGGATATAGGGATTGTACGCCGACCTACCTATACCCGGAGACAGCTAGGGCAGATTTACACCCACCCCTACCAGGCACACCTGCACATCCCCGGAACCGGCTCGACCTCTCCTTTCCAACGGTGTCGGTGCCGGCCCTCCACGACCCTCCGGACCGGAGAAACAGGGCCGCGAAATCGGCTACACCACTCGCGGGAGATCCGGCTCCGGAGCCCCGCTCCGCGGGCTTGAGACCCCGTGCCCTCCGACTTTGACCAAAAATGAAGTCTTGACTTAAAGGCCCAGTATGCTGGTTTCACTCAGGAAAATGCACTTTTTAAATACAGGATGTACACAGTTTAACTTTCTCTCAGTCTACTCAGCTGGGTTTATGTTAATCTTTGGTGGTGATTTCGTCCTAAACCCCCACGCCCCCTCTATTTTGTCATTTTGTGTTTGTTTTGTAAACAGCGGGACGTTTCTGTTGAAAGACAGTGTTTACTAGGGCTGGGAATCTTTTGACTGTCTCATGATTCAATTCGATGACGATATTTGGGTCTACGATTCGATGCAGAATCGATTTTCGATTCTCGATTCAAACAATTTTCGATTCAAAATGATTTGATTGACAAATGATTTCCGCTTCAATTTACAGATATGCACAACATTGTAATGATCTACTCCAGTCTGCTTTGCAAGACAAAATGACAAATAGAGACATTAAAGAGTCTTTTTTGTTTTTTGTTTTTTTGTTTAATCATTTATTAATTTTGTATCGTAAGTGCCTTTTTCCACAAAAACAGCATGTGGGCTACAACTGCCTTTTCCCCTTCTGCTTCATTTCTAATTTAAATAAAATCAATTTTTGGATATTAATATCGATTCGATTCGATTAATAAATGAGAATCTCGATTCTTTTATGAATCGATTTTTTGGCACACCCCTAGTGTTTACACCCCTCCAGCCAATCGCAGAACAGGGGTGTGTGTGTCAGGGCCGGGGGAACGTGTCGGTAGCGTGATGTCACTCCCGCGGCAATTTGAAAGTACGCACCGATTATTTTTTTCTCACTCACTCAGTCACAGAAGCTTACGTGTGTGAATGAGTGAGTGAAGAAAAAAAAATCCGTGCCTGCTTTCAAATTGCCGCGGGAGTGACGTCACGCAGCCGACACGTTCGTCCCTCCGCTCTGCGATTGGCTGGAGGGTTGTAAACACTGTCTTTCCACAGAAACGTCCCACTGTTTACAAAACAAACACAAAATGGCAAAATAAAGGCTGGGGATGTGGGGGTTTAGGACAAAATCACCCCCACACGTGAAGAAAAGCCCAGATCTGTAAATTGAGAAGTAGCTTGTTTGTTTAAATCCTGTATTTAAAAAGTGTATTTTCCTGAGTGAAACCGGCAGACTGCGCCTTTAATAATTTCACTTCATTTTTTGGGAACTTTTTCTCCCGAACTGGATGTCCCACCAGGGAGATACAGTAATCAGTGATCACACACCAGTCTCTATAAGACTCCAGTTAGGTAAAGCTGGAGAATACCCAAAAAAATGGAGATTCCAAACCTTTTTATTTAAAGATGACTCATTTGTCAAGTTTATAGATAAATGTATAGAGGACTATTTTGAAAACAACAAGGGAGAATCCACAGCAAGTGTAAGGTGGGAAGCTTTTAATGTTTATATAAGAGGAGAAATAATTAGTTATACAAGTACTCAAAATAAATAATACAATAGCGAGGTAATGTTAGAACAAGAAATTCAGGTCCTGGAAAAGGAATTCTATAATACTAATGACCATGGAAAACTGCATAAGCTAACTGTCATGAGGGCTAAATATGATAAATTGACAACAGATAAGGTAGTAAAATGTTTAATATGAACAAAACAAAGATTTTATGACCAGAGGGAAAAAGCAGGAAAATTATTGGCTTGGAGGATAAAAAAAACATCAGGCCGAGAGAGCGATTCCTAGCATTAATTAAAACAATGGATGGCAATATGACCTCGGATCCTGTGGAGATCAATAAAACCTTTAGAACATTTTATAAATTATTATATCAATCAGAATGTAATGCTGAAGAAATACAAAATGCATTTTTTGAAAAGGTACTGTTTCGAACACTATCAGAGGAAAACAAAAGGAGACTGTACAGTCCACTCACAATCAACGAAATATAAGAAGATATAGATAGTTTGAATGAGTCACCGGGAATGGACGGAATTCCAGTCGAGTTCTATAAAAAGTTTAAACAAAAATTGATACAGCCACTATTGGATATGTTTTATGAATCGTTTGAGATGGGGATTCTCCCTGAGACACTAAGGTTAGCTGTAATTACTCTTAAATCCGAAGGTTCTGATGCTGTGAAAGTACCCTGAAGGCACCATTTTGCTTGCATAGCAGTAACATTAGCAACTAACAAGTGTGTAGCATATGTTATTCTCGTTATTTTTGTGTCGCTCACAAGACACTGAGGTACAGTGAACACTTTTATTATTGTAAGCAGAGAATCTCACTTACCCATTTTCAACTCGCAGAATGCAGGCAAGTCATTCTTCCTCATGTCATGTACAATCGTGTCAAATGTCACGGCAAAATTATATCATCACTTAGCAACAAACTAGAAAGCACCACCATTAACCAATACAACAATCGAACCACTAACAGAACAATTAACAGAACATGCATTTCAAACACCTTCAATCTCTAGTGTCACAAAGCATGGTGGCAGCGCCTCCAGTTATACACAGTTATGAGGGCACAGGTTCGAGTCCAGGCTTTGGCCTTCCTGGGTGCCCGCGTGGGTCTTCTCCGGCTACTCCGGTCTCCTCCCACGTTCCAAAGACATGCATGGCAGGTTATTTGGGCGCTCCAAATTGTCCCTACGTGTGCTTGTGAGTGTGGATGGTTGTTTGTCTCTGTGTGCCCTGCGATTGGCTGGCAACCAGTCCAGGGTGTCTCCCGCCTACTGCCCAAAGCCAGCTGGGATAGGCTCCAGCACCCCCCGTGGCCCTTGTGAGGAATAAGCGGTCAAGAAAATGGATGGATGGATGGCACTTTTATTGAAGCAACATTTTGTAGTACTTAACTCTTTTACTGCCACAAGTTATCAAAAAAAGACAACCCCAAGAGTGCCAGCCAATTTCGAGCATTTTTACTCATCTTTCAAGGCAAACAGAATATTGTGTGCTATGACAACATAAGCATGGTAGATACCATATGAAATATTTGATTCCATTCTCTCATTTGAAAAAAAAAGTGTGGATTTCCGGCTGGACTCCAACATGGCGGCAGCGTAAGAAGTGAACTCTCCGACATCGAGACAAAGAAAGCCCGCCTATCTGTCAATTTGAGAAACTGAAGGAAGATACAAAAGTGTCATAGTAAGGGCAATGTCAAAGAACAGAGGAAGAAGTCGAACGTCAAATAAAAGCGTGGACTTAGCCCTCGAGGAAAGGAACGAGCGTGGTAAGCTAACAGGAGAGCCGACAAAGCTAACAGGCAAAACAGTTGTATTGGCAAGAGGAAGTACGGAGCCAGAACTTCGGGTGCGGGAGTGGAAGCCAAACGCACTACGCGCCCGACCAACGAAACAGAAGAGTCACAATTGGTGGAGAACATGGCAAGCATGGAAACAATTCTGAGAGAGATACAAGAGTTCCGACGGGAAAACTCTGAGACCTTGCATGACATTAAGGACGAAATTAAGAAGACAATTGATAGAATCGACGACGTGGAAAAGCGAGTTGTAGAAGCAGAGGAACATACACACAACTTGGAGGAAGCCTCAACGGAGCTCGTGGAGCTACAGAGGCGGATGGAGACGAGAATGGTTGAATTGGTGGGTCGCGAAAACGTCCGAATTCACGGAGTGAAAGAAGGAGCTGAGGGGAGCGCTCAATTAATGATAGTCTTCGTCGAAAAACTCCTCCGGGAAAAATTGGACCTTCCCTCTTCGTTTGAAATGAAGATTGAAAGAGCACATCAGGCACTTGTCTTGCAGCCACCCAAAGATTCCCCGCCGAGATCTATCGTGATGAAACTACAAAGTTACCGGAGTAAAGAAAAACGTATCAAAATCGCTTGGCAGAAAAGAGGCTTCGAATATGAGGGAAGGAAAGTATTTCTGGACCATGATTATGCACCGGAGATTTTGAAAAGACGCAAAGAATACGCGGAGGCGAAGAGAGTTCTACGAGGGAAAAATATCCGCTTCCAGACCCCTTTTCCGGCAAGACTCCGCATGTTTTATGAAGGACAAACATGCGTTTACAACACAGCAGGAGCCACCAACGGGATATCGACAGAAACTGCAAGCTTTCAGAAGACATCGGGACACTTAAAAATAAGGTTGGAACGATTTCTTTTGTGACTGTTTAAGGTTAAATGATAATCCTCATGAGAGAATGACGTCGGAATAGTATAAACTATAGCTGACGTGCACCTATGACCGAGTCAATTATAGAAAGTGAGGGCCCTCTGCATCCCAGGAGCAGAGGACATCCCTCAGAGCAGACTGGAAACAAGAGCTCAGAGAAGGTCAACATTCAGACCTCACTTAAGGAAGTTCGTTTAGTAAACTTTTTGTTATGTACTTGTTCTATGTTTTTGTTTGTTTACCACATTTTCTGTAGCAAAAGGGGGGTGGGGGGTATGGAAGAAGGGAGAATGAATCAAACTTAATTTGAAATGGAGAATTATGACATCCAAAAACTGTATTAGAGTAGTCTCATATAATGTAAATGGTGTACTCAATCCAACAAAAAGAAGTAAGATAATGAGCAAAATGAAAAATGAAGGCGCGGGGGTGGTATTTTTGCAGGAGACCCACCTAACGGAGAAGGAACATGCTAAGCTTAAGAGAAATGGTGACAATCAAATATTTTCATCCTCATATAAATCAGGGCACCGGAGAGGGGTGGCTATTTTATTTTCAGGGAAGCTTTCATTTGAAAAGGAATTGATTGTGGGGGATAAGGAAGGACGATACATTTTGGTTAATGGGTAACTTGAGGGGGAACTGATAACCTTTCTTAATATATATGCGCCTCCAGGCTCACAGTGGAATTTTTACAAACAGCTGTTTGATTTGATGACATCACACGCAGAGGGTATTTTGATTGCTGGAGGTGATTGGAACCAACGTCTAAACCAGCAGCTGGACTCCTCAGGAGGAGGAGTACAAAATAGTGTGAATAGTAAAAAAAATAAGGATCTGCTATCTGAACTGGGCAATGTATGGACGGAGCTAAATCACTCATTTCCACACAACATATATTCAAGAATTGATTACTTTATGGTGTATGCCAAGGACATGAATAGAGTGGAAAAATGTGATATAGGAGTGATGGATTTATCAGACAACAGTCCACTTTATTTAACATTCCGCTTGGTGAGCAAGAAAAAGACAACAATTTGGTGATTAAATTCAAATATTTTAAAAAGACAAGAAAAGGAAGAAATTGTGAAAGAATTTGAAAAATATATTAGGAAAATGATAATGGGGTGGTTTCCCCGGCAGTGCTCTGGGATGCAAGTAAGGCAGTGATGAGAGGAAAGTTAATAGCTAAATCAGTACATCTGAAAAAATTAAGGCAGTTAAAACTTGATACCCTAAAATCAGACTTGGAACGACTGGAAAGAGAGCATGACAGTTTGGGGAAGAACATAATTCAAGAAATTAAAAAGAAGAAAGCAGAGATAAATGACATTCATGCACAGGAGATTCAGAAAAAGCTGCTTTTTATAAAGCAAAGTTATTATGAGGTGGGGGGTAAGTCAACAAAATTGTTGGCGTATAAATTAAAAAAACAGGAGGCAAAAAATACAATTTATAAAATAAGGGACCCACACACGAGGTTGACAGTGAATAAAACTGAGGAAATACAGAAATGTTTTGAAAGTTATTATACAAATTTATATGCTCAACCAAGAGCATGTAATCAAATTCAGATGGAACATTTTTTAAAGGACTTGAACTTACCCCAAGTGACGAGAGAACAGAATGAGGCACTAATAGCCGAAATTACGGTGGAGGAAATAAACAAAGCAATTTCAATTCTTAAACCCAATAAATCTCCCGGATCAGATGGGTATAATGCGGAGTGGTATAAATCATTAAGGGGTACACTGATGCCACTTCTACATAAAGCGTTCAACTGGGTGATGAAGGGGGCAGAAGTCCCTTATTCATGGAGAGAAGCTGTTATTTCAGTGATCCCGAAGGAGGGAAAAGATGGTCAGGAATGCTCAAATTATAGGCCCATTAGTGTTCTTAATCTAGAATATAGATTGTTCACATCCATTATAGCTAGACGACTATAAAAAATTTTACCTGACATAATACATTTAGACCAGACGGGTTTTATAAAACAAAGACAGACACAGGATAATATTAGACGTACCCTCCACATATTACATGATATTCTAAAAGATCAAAATGAGGCGGTAGTGGCAGGATTAGATGCGGAAAAGGCCTTTGATTCTGTCCGATGGGATTTCCTCTATCAAGTGCTAGAACAGTTTCGGTTCCACTGGGTCTTCATTAAGGTTATACAAGCCTTGTATAATACCCCAACAGCCAGAATTAAGATTAACGGTAGTCTATCAAATTCTATCATATTGCAACGAGGCTGCCGACAAGGATGTGCGGCGAGTCCCCTTCTCTTTGCCATTTTTCTAGAGCCTTTAAGTAATTTGATAAAACAAAAGGAAATGATAACTGGGGTAGATGTGGGGGGAGGAGAACAAAAAATAGCTCTATTCGCGGATGATGTACCACTTCACTTGACCAGCCCAGAAACGTCTTTCCCGGTGCTCATGTCAACACTGGAAGAATATGGGCATCTCTCCGGTTATAAAATTAATATACAAAAAAACCCAGGTTATCACTTTCAACTACAGACCGACTCATGAGATTAGGGATAAATATAAGATAAATTGGAAATCTGAAGAAATAAAATATTTGGGGGTTAGTCTGCCACGGAAGCTAGAACGGCTGAAATCGACTAACTTTGATCCGTTGATTAGAAAAATTAGACATGATCTTTCTAGATGGAATCTGATACCTTATATGAGTTTAATACAAAGAGTAGAGGTAATTTAAAATCAATGTGCTTCCAAGGCTTTTTCCCTGTTTCAGAGCCTGCCGGTGGAAGTAACAAGAGAGGAATTTAGTAAATGGGATAAAATGATTTCGAGGATTATTTGGCTGGGGCAGAAGCCGAGGATCAGGTATAGAACGTTACAATTACCTAAAAAGAAAGGATGGGTTGCACTCCCTTGTTGTTTGAGAGCTACTATCAGGCGGCACAACTAAAGACGTTGAATGTGTACAACCCTTCTTACTCGGCTCGATGGAAAGATATTGAGGCTAGCACATCAGAGGGTGTCCCAATTCAAGCTATAATTGGGGATAAGGATTTGAGAAAACATATTAAAGAGGGTGCAAACCCATGGTTGGAAGTGTCACTTAAGATATGGTTTGGATTGCTAGCCAAGGGTCAGTTGGGAACCCAGAGTAGACTATTGAGATGGATTGGATATGATTCGGAATTTGTTCCAAACAAAACCGACACTGGTTTTAAAAATTGGATAAGGGGACCTAAAATAGTTTGGGAGCAGGACATTAAAAGCTTTCAAGAGTTGAAAAACCAGTATGATTTATCTAATGTGGATCAGTACAGATATTTACAATTACGGCATTATATAAAACAAATAAGGGGGGTGATCCTGGAGGGAAGAGGTTTGGATCTTATTAAGCACTTTAGCATATGAGTCTAGGTTAGGGAAACAACTCATCTCTAAGCTATATAAGGGAATTGAAGATTTAAAGGGTAATGACACATTGTATATAAAGGAGAAATGGGAAAGGCAGGCAAATACAACCATATCAGAGGATGAATGGGAAGAGATAAATGAACAGCAGTGGAGTACAACTTGTTCACTAACTTGGAGAGAACATGGGTGGAAAAATATTGCAAGATTCTTCAGGACACCATCACAGACAACATATCGGGACACAAAGTGTTGGCGAATATGTGGGGCAGAAACAGCTAACCATTATCACGTGTTTGGGGAGTGCCCCTCTATTCACAACTACTGGCATGACTTGAAGACACACATGGATAAAATACTGTTGGTAGATTTTCCACCTACATTCAAGGCACTATACTTGGGGAAACCTGGAATCGCTTTTTCCAGATTTGGAGATGAATATATATATAAAATAATGTTGGTGGCGAGTAAAAAGGCGATAACAAGAAAATGGATGAAGAAGGAAGCACCCAGGGCAGAGGATTGGGTAGAAGTGATGTACAATATCTATGGGATGGAAAAATTAACATTTACTTTGAGACGGCAAGTGGACAAATTTGAAAAAATTTGGAAAAGAGGAAAGACTATACAGGAGTAATAGGATGGGATTTTGTTTGATCTTAACAGGGGAAACCCCAGTGTTTGGCTACAGAAGTTAAAATGTTGTGGTGTTAAATGTTCTATTGTTTTTTTTTGTTTTGTTTTTGTACTGTATTTTATTTTATTGTTTAAATTCCCTTAGGGCTATTGTATTTAGTGAACTTATACTATACTGTGGATAAGGAAAAATTGGTTAACATTGCTGCTGTTCAAGGAAAGGATACGTTTTTGAGTAAAAGACATGAGGAATTATTAGGTATTTAAATATGGAATATATTTTAATCCTTTCACCCATTTGTTACATTTTTTGGGGGGAATATTGTGTATATAAAAAAAACAAAAAAAACAAAACCTATAACTTTATGTATATGTTGTCTGTTGAAATGCTTGTATGTTCAATAAAGAAACAGTTACAGAAAAAAAAAGTGTGATTCTACCTTATTCCGCTCTTTAGTAATCAACATTTGAAAATAGGTAGTTTGGGTGGCACCAAGAAAAAAAATGAGAAAAGAAGCTTTTTGTGAAAAGATACATTTTCTGCACAACAGTGACTTTGATAACTAATATTTTTTGTTTAGTGACGCTCTGTGAATGATTTTTAATGGGATAAACACTTTGATCATTCACGACATCCTTGAAAACGTTTTTTATTTCCTAAGATGCTCCATGTTGTCATGACATTTGATTCACGGGATACCATTGAAAAGAGATACAGTTCTGCCATCTGCTGGCCATACCGAGTGTTTGTTTTTTTCCCCAGCTCATTCATGAAACCAGAGCTGCTCAAGATGTTACGCTGCCCATTGAGCGGGAAGAAGGAGAAAAAAAAAAACTAGATGACGTCAATTAACGTTAATGGCGGTCCTCGTTGGGATTTACATTCACGTCAATTAACGTTAACAGCAGGAAAAGAGTTAAAAAGTTCCCCCCTCGCACACAAGCTCTGGGAGACGCCACCATTTTAGTGGGTGGAAGCGATTGTCATGACGCATTTGCGTCCAGACAGAGCATGCGCGTTGCGGCACGCGGCCTCTCCATTCCGAATGAAGTTGTATACGTGACGCTTGTTCGGAATGACGAAAGGAATTTGCCAACCCTCTGATTCCGAATGAAATTCTATTCGGGTTCAGCCTTTTCATTCCGATTGAGGTGTTTATATGGAGCATTTTCATTCCATTTGACCGTTCGGATTCAGTCTCATCGGAATACATGGCTCCATGTAAACCAGGCTAGTGGTAAACATAACCCTATCCCAACTTTTCTGGAACGTGTTAAAAGTCATAAAATGATCAAATAAAAAAAAAATAGTTTATGCTTTTTTTGCTAAAAACAAAGTTTATCTCTGAACAAAATAAATAACCCTGTCTTTGTAGTGTATTCAATTAAAGGTGTATTCAAGAATCTTTTGTCTTTCCTATGGAGTTAAATTAGGGTCAAAAGTTTTGTACTTGAAAAAATAAAACTTGAAACTGAAAATTGTTGTGTTGATCTTGAATTTCACAAAATATAAAAAGGTATTCCAAATAAAAATAAGCATGTGAAAAGTTTTTTCGGGTCAAAATTAATTTTGATTCACTTCGGTCCTGCCTTTGAATAAATTATTTATTTTCAATTTTTACTTCCATATATATTTTGACATTTGAGGTCTTATTTTTTTCAGTTGCATGTTTTTTTCTTTTCAGATTCAGATCTTATTTTTTTGGGTTTCAACACATTTTTTCAGTTTCAAAACTTTTTTTTCACTTTCAAATCGTTTTAACGTAGGAATTAAAAGAACTCTTAACTCAACATATATACACCATATTCGTGTGTTTGGCAGCATGTGAATTGATATCAGTGACAAAATTTCGCTTCAAAGTCTGTTTTAGACAGTACTGAGCACCATTTACGGTCTAGTAGCAATAGGTTGTGCCAGGTTTGCCGTACAACAGCGACGTTTAAGCGTCTAATATGTCCGATGTCGATGTCGGCAATTAGTGTGCTCGAATAGACGCTTTCATGGAGAACGACTTCCGCTTTTCAAAATAAAGGATCGGTTTTCAAAAATAAAATTCAATTCAAACGCAGTTTAAAAGATGTTTGTTTTTATTATTATTATTAACAGTTTAAAATATGTTTCACTATAACACAGTACCAATTCACATTTTACTGGGAATGCACTCTTCTGGGGTGATATTGAGCAATAACATTGATTGTTTCCAAATAATAACTTAATATTAAGTTAATTTAAAATGAAGGAAAGGTTGAAATGGAGAAAAAAAAAAGAGGTGTGTGTGTGTCATTGAGCAGACATTTCACTCTGAGCCAGTACTAATTTGGGGCCAATAGGTCACATGACCTAGAAGCTATTAAGCAAAAATGCTCATATTTCCCAAAAACCTATCCCATCCATCCATCCATGTTCTACCACTTATCGCACCAGCTTTAACAATGAAGCCCAGACTTCTCTCTCCCCAGCCACTTCATCTAGCTTCTTAGGCGGGATCCCAAGGTGTTCCCAGGCCAGCTGAGAGATATAGTGTCTTCAGTGTGTCCTGGGTCATCCCCGTGGCCTCCCGCCGTTGGGACGTGCCCGGAACACCTCTCCAGGGAGGCGTCCAGTTGGCATCGTAGACAGATGGCTGAGACACCTCAACCATCTCCTCTCGATGCGGTGGAGCAGCGGCTCAACTCTGAGTCCCTCCCTGATTGCCGAGCTCTTGAGCGAGAGCCCGGACACCCTGCGGACCAGACCATGTGACCTATTGACACCCCAAAACAATGCTGCATCATAGTGGCATGTCTGATAGATGATGCACACCTTTCTATAAATATTAGCATTTTTGCTTAATAGCTTCTAGGTCATGTGACCTATTGGCCCCAAATTAGTACTGGCTCATAGTGAAATGTCTGCTCAATGACACACACCTCTTTTTTTTTCTCCATTTCAACCTTTCCTTCATTTTAAATTAACTTCATATTGTACATATCAATGTTATTGCTCAATATCACCCCAGAAGAGTGCATTCCCAGTGAAATGTGAATTGGTACTGTGTTATAATGAAACATATTTTAAACTGTTAATAATAATAATAAAAACAAACATCTTTTAAACTGCGTTTGAATTGAATTTTATTTTTGAAAACCGATCCTTTATTTTGAAAAGCGGACGTCGTTCTCCGTACCAGCGAATGTCTCCGTGAAAGCGCCTCTTCGAGCACACTAACGTAAATCCTACATAAGGGCGAACAGAAAAAAATGAAGTGCGGCGGACTTGACCGCATAAAAAGAAAAGGTGGCTATTTACCTCAGTTGTTTACAACGCAGTGCTTGCTTGTGGCCGATACTTCATGCTAACGTTAGCTCAGTTTTGACAAAGTCCCCCATTTATAATGCGTCACGCCAAAAAATATGTTAAAACAGACTTTCAAGTGGAATTTTGTCACTGGCATTAATTCATATGCTGCCAATCACACGAATATGGTATATATATGTTGAGTTAAGCGTTCTTTTAATTCCTACGTTCCCTGAACGCACTGTCACTGGGGGGTGTTTCCAAAGCGCTTTTGTGCAGCTGTCACTCATGATTCCACGCCCCGCTCAGTTGACACCACGCCCCCACGTAACATTCGGGTCAAAAGTCTGAAACTGGAAAAAAAAAATAAAAGACTTGAAACTGAAAAAAAAAAAAAGATCTGAAAGTGAAAAACGATTTGAAAGTGAAACAAAAAGTTTTGAAACTGAAAAAATGTGTTGAAACCCCAAAAAATAAGATCTGAATCTGAAAAGAAAAAAACATGCAACTGAAAAAAATAAGACCTCAAATTTCAAAATATATATGGAAGAAAAAAATGAAAATAAATAATTTATTGAAAGGCAGGACCGAAGTGAATCAAAATTAATTTTGACCCGAAAAAACTTTTCACATGCTTATTTTTATTTTGAATACCTTTTTATATTTTGTGAAATTCAAGATCAACATAACAATTTTCAGTTTCAAGTTTTATTTTTTCAAGTACAAAACTTTTGACCCTAATTTAACTCCATACTTTCCCTCTTCCGGGTGGATCATCTTAACAATTGGTTCTCAATCCCGTCAATCAATCTGCCGTAACGACCTTGTGCGTGCTCGTTCTTAGCTGAGCATGCACACCCGCCCCATGCCCCACCCCCGCGGACGAGCAGGAGAGCTGATAGGATGTGTACCATGCGCATTTTTTAAAAAGTGACAAACGGATGTTTGGCTTCTACTTTTTGAGAAGATCCTTGAATACACTTTTAAATGTAGGTTGAAAATGGTTTTCAAATTATATTCTGTTTTCATTTGTTTAATACAACGTCCCAACTTCATTGAAATTGGGTTTGTACAATGACAGACCTTTCCAGTCTAGATAATGAACTTCTCTTTCTTTTTAGCTCAATGAGGAGGCGAGCATCAACAACATTGATGAGTATTTGGAGCTGCTTTATGAGGACATCCAAGAAAAGATCAGGGGAGCCACAATGATCTTTCAACTAGCCCGTAACCCAGACAACTTAGAGGAACTCAAACAGAATGGTGCGTATTCCTTCAAAATGTAATCACATTTCCAGCCAGGTGTAGCCAGTACTTGCTGCATATCATAAAACAAAAGTAATAGATAGTAGGCTATAGAACAGAAGGCTAAGAATCGGCCCAGGAGAGAGGAGGCAGAGACGATTTATGTTTGGTGGTAGCACTGTGTATTGAAGATGCCCTGAAATTAGCTTTGCAGCATTGACACCAGCCATCCTCTAGACCAGTGGTCCCTAATCTTTTTTCCACCACGGACCGGTTCATACAAGTCCACAACTTTCGCGGACTGGCAACTCAGCTGAGGCGGCGGTAGTGGTGGTGGTGGGTGGGGGGGAGTGGTGATAACAGAAAAATGGCTCCGTAGCGCCCCCTACATAGGTTTAACGGATCCCTGTCCCGCTACGATTGTCCTACGGCTACGAAATTTGTGTGGCACCTGTAGCACATTCAGATGAACGAAAACCTCTTTGATATGTGCACCCTAAAATAGACAGGAAGTTTTTTTTGTTTTTGTTTTTTTTTTTGGGGGGGGGGGGGGGGGGCGGCGAAGCTAGCTAATTACATAGCATGACACGAGTTGGACATTTAAGACAAAAATGAGCTCAGAATAAATTAAACATGACAAAATAACACTATTTAAACAGACAACGTACTTACCCATGGTAGAAGTCCCTTAAATAATGTCCAAAAAGCATATTGATGTAACAACAGGCAAGCGTGGCTATTGTTTGCAAATAGGACAATAGTTTAGTTTTAGTTTATTCATTTTTTCTTTTCGGACACATTACAGCTTACATCAATCACATCACATCATTTGCAACATTGACATCCGAAAGAAGGGCTGACGAGTAGAAGCCGAAACGTATTCGAGACCCATCCCCATCGACCCATTACTATAACGCATCAATCATATACATTATTTAGAATAGTCATTAATTTTTATCGTTATCCATCCCATTCTATCCCAGACACTGCTCGCTCAGTTCAACTTGAATGTCCGTGGGTAGATTGTGGCTAGTCCCAGTCATTTGGAACTGGTGAGTCGGTCCCCAGACGCCGCCAGCAGGCCCACCCCGCCAGGCGAGCAGCCAAGGCAAGCGCAATTCTTCTCTTTCACCAGTAGCATCTTCGCTGACCTCGGATCAGCTTTCACACATGTTGTGCTTTCCAGAAGAGTAGATGGGCTTGCATTCTGCCCATTGCGATTCAAGCAATTTCAACCTTGATTCTGGTCAGGTAGCACCACTGGTTGCTAGCACGTTGTAGATCTGATGACTCCTGTGCGCTGCCCAGCCTAGCTCACCCAGCAGAGTGGCCCACGCCAGCTGCATTCCAGGAACCAGACCACCAACCCCATTTTGCGTATTCACAGCGGATTCATTGTAGCCACAATACAGCCTTATCATGTAGCCTTGACTGTTATAACAAATGTCCAAACGGAATTCGAGCCAGACAATATTTACATTAAAACGGGAACAGCAATACATGTTATCAATGCAGGTGTATAAACAAGAGTTACCCCGGGTTTTCACCGGATGCGGTTGCGGTGCGGTTGCGGTGCGGTGCGTCTTGACCAGTGTTGCCACAGTTACCTTGAAAAAGTAACTTAGTTACTTTACTGATTACTTGGTTTTAAAAGTAACTAAATTGCGTTACTGATTACTTGATTTTAAAAGTAACTAAGTTAGATTAAAAGTTACTTTTTTAGTTACTTTCAGCAGCTGCCGATAACACCATCTCAACATAAAAATAATGCAGTAGAAACGGAGTTCCAAATACTTTATTGAAAGTGCATTTTTAACATGAAAATAAAGTTTTTTTTTATGAAAAACAAAATAGGCAGTCTCTCTTGACTTCTTGTAACGTAAATACTTTTTATAAAACAAAAAATAAAAATCTATCCAGGTTGAAAATGAAAATCCCCTAAATTCCTCTGTTTGTTTGTTCCGCTATTCCAGTGTGTACACATGTATCAGTTTAAATATTTATTAGTAGTTATTGACAGTTATAATTGTTTTTTGGTTTGTTTGTTTTTTTCTCTTCAAAATAAGGATCAGGAAAACAAAAGGTAGATAATTTAATGTTAAATATAAATATTTAACCTTTAGAGAGACACCAACACAATTAAACAGAATATGTGCACATTGTGAAGTATTTCAGAAACATACATTTAAGACCTGAAATAAACCTACCGTCCAGCCAAAAGAAATATGAAGCCACCTTATGGAACAATAAATCTATCAAACACATTTTAACCACTTAATATATGCAAAAATATTTCCAAAAGTTCATTTCCCTTTTTAATCAACAATTTTTGTTTTTAACAATTTTTGTTTTTCTTTTGCCATCACATTCATTTTTGGTTAATGTATGACATCTTTTTTTTGTTTTTTTAATCTGAGACACGATGATGGCCACAGAATCACTACTGTTTATATTTTGTTTTTTGGGCTGTCGTTCATTTTGAGTTTGATGACGTAATCGCGGGCACGTCTCAGTTCTCCTATCTGCTGCTCATGCGAGTTGTAGACATTGACAGGGAGCCACAAACTGAGAAATGAGATACTTGCAGTGTGCTTTTAGCATAGCTGGTGTGTTGGCTGTGGGACATACCTGTGTCGTTTGAATCCATGCATTGGATCGTCACGGGAGTTATTCTTTTTGGCTCGCGCGCAGTACCAACGCCGGCCCGGGACATACAAGTGCACCGAGAGGACTCGATAGCAATGGGAAATACCGAGATGTACGGCACCGGCTTCTGCTAACTGTCTCCATTTGTATGTTGTCACTCGTTGCGCGCGCGCGCGCCGTGTCGCGAGCACGGAAACACGGAAGTAGCTTGAATGGTGATGCTACTGAAATGTAAACAAAACAAGTAGAGCACGGCGCAGAACTCTTGCTATTGTTATGAAAACCATAAAGGCTCACTCGCAACCGATACGGTCGTTTAGCTCCCCTTGACGAACGATGGTTCGGTCGAATCGTTTTTTTGTTCCACCCCTACTGAAAACGTGACTTGTCTGACGTCACTCCCCCTGGCGAGAGGGCGGAGACGACCTCGTCCCATAATGCTTCACGGACCAGTTGAGGATGGAAATAAATTATATTTTTTTACCACTTTTAAGGTCCATAATGCACACTTTTGTTGCGTTGTGTGCCTGTTGGTTAATAAAACTAGTAGTAAAAGTATCATCACTTTTGTTTTGAATGTGCAAACCATTCATGACCAGACCATGGCTGAATTCAGTGTGGTGATCAATGACTTCTGCCTCATCTTCGTAGTTAGCAGCAGTTGATTGTGACTGTTACAACAGTGAGATAGTTTGCCTTCTTCATGAAAATGTGGAGTAACGCATTAAATCTCTGGACAGTAACTTTAATCAGACTACTTTGTAGAATAAAGTAACGCGTTAGACTATTAGTTACTTTAGAAAGCAAATTTTTGGAGTAACGCGTTACTAAGTAACGCGTTACCGGCAACACTGGTCTTGACTGCGTGCTCCGGACGGGTCAATTTTTTTGTCAATCCACACCGGCTCCGCACAGCTGCGGTCTGGCAGCTCCGTCGCCGCCCACTTCCCAACGTGTCTCGCGGGACCGCGCGCGCGCGATCATGTGGCATTTCACAACGACAAACATACAGAATGTCTGTGCTCAACAGAGAAGCAGAAAGAGAGGTGGACTTCTTTTGATTTAACCTTTTCTTCTTCTTCTGCTATGAGATTCCATGCAGCATCCTTTTTTTGGTTGTCCTTGTAAAGTATATTAATAACGAGAGTCGGGTCAGTGCGGGTCCACTCTTTATTTCTGTCTTCCCCGTCCGGCTGCCGCTCAGTACGGCAAGCGAGACGGGCACAACAAGCAATCGCGAACATCAAACTCACAATACATTACAGTCCTTATAAAAAGGATGTGCCGTGTCATATATTATTTTGTGGTTTTCCACCTCCAATATAAACCTCTCCTCGTCCATGTTCGCTGGTGTCTAAACCGTGAATGAGCACATGGCCCGGCGACGCCCACGTCACGTTTTGCTGAAAAACTTGCGAAATAGGAGCTGGCGAGTGTTTTATTCTGAAAGGTAACCGGAAATTTATTTTGAAACTGCCTCGGTCTTCCTGTCCCGCTCGATGTGTTTTGTGCTAGCTTGCCATTTGCCGGAGGCCTACCGCTGCGGCGTCCGGCAAAAATAGAAAATAGGTCTATCCTTGCGGAAGGCCTGCGGCACGCCGCAACCGGTGAAAACCCGGGGTTAGCCTTGGCAAAGTCAGCAAGTAATCATATACAACTCCAGCTTTGGGTAATTAGTGATGTTGTTGTCGTGATATTGTGAATTACTGTTGTCTCTCAAGCGCTGCCAATTCCTCAGCTCCTTTCACGATTCGTGTTTTTAGTTGATCAGAGTTATCTTTAGTTTGAATAAAAATTCGGCAATCTTTTGTCCACGTGCTTTCGATAAGTGCATTCTTTCTCATTTGTCGTGCCTTTTTGGCGATGTCAGCATTTCGTTTGGTGAGGTTTTCGTTGATGTAGACATGTTTACCACGAATCTTGTGACGGTCTCTCAGAAGAGCAATCTTTTTCTTTCTGTCAATAAACCTGATCAGAACTGCCGGTGGTCGTGTCCCTCCAGTTGGAAGCGAAAAGCACATCTGAATGTGCGCAGGATCAACAGTTAATCCCAAATCTCTGAGTTGACGTGTCACTTGCTGTTCCACTGTCTCGTTCCCTGAAAATTGGTCAGAATCTTCCATGCTCGTGCTAGCCGCAGCTCTCAAAGGGCCACGGCGCGGCTTGATCTTGATACCGGTGACTATCACATTGTTGATACGAAGATTTTGTTCCAAATCATCCACTTTTTGTTCCAAGGCAACAATGCGTCGATCTTTTTCCTGTGTCTCTGTCTTCAATTGCTGTATTTCCTGAAAAAGTGGCTCAATGATCTTCTTGATTTCAAGTATTTCGGCAACCATTCCAGTTTTTTAAGAGAAGATTTTATCTCCTCATTCTCGTCAGCTCTTTTTCTGCCAGGCATTCTGCAACAATGTAGTTAAAAATCCCATTGCAAAAATCAACAAGTAGTTAGATTCACAAGCGATAGCAGGAGCAAGTACAGATGCGTCCTTCCTCAACAGATGCGTCCTTGAATTCAAATGATACACTATACACGGTTGTTATTGGGTGAACTCAACTCTCCAGCGTGAACCCCCGTGATCTTGTGGTCTGGCGGTGTCTGGTGGGTGCAGATTTCCGTACACGAAAGGCACGAAGTCCGTGCGGCCGCATTACGGTGACCACGTCCGTTCGTCTTGACATACGTCAAGAGTGCGTCGTAAACAGAGAGAATCCGGTCACTTTTCAAAATAAAACATTTTAAAAGATTCGGCTAATAAATTAAAAGTTTGAATAGTGTGAATCTGTGAATAAATTACAAAATTAGTGCAGAAAAACTAATGGGGTAAGGTTTGAAGAATCAGGTACAAAATGGAATAACGTTAGAAGGATCAAGTAGCTAATGGACTTTTTTTCAATGTCATGTTTAAATGATGTAAATTAAGAGTTGAACGTTTTGAATGTCACGTTTAAATGATGGAAATTAGTAGTGTTGTTCCGATACCGTTTTTTGGCCACCGATACCGATACCCAGCTTTGCAGTATCGGCCAATACCCATACCATACCTATGTATGTACCTGTTTTTTTTTTGTTTTGTTTGTTTTTTTCCTCAACATGAAAAAGCTGTCCTGCCATTGGTTCAGAGCATTCAAGGGCCAATAGGATATCTTAGATCAGCATGCAGTGAACATGTTACATATCAGTGAATGTCGTGCACGAGCAAGACACAATATGCTGCATCCAAAATCCTATATTGGAGTTGGAATTAATGGTATTGGCATGTTACTTGTGAGTACTCACCGATACCGATACCACTGTTTTAATGCAGTATCTGTTTGTAATCTGTTTTAATGCCGATACCAGTATCGGTATCGGAACAATACTAGAATTATTTATTTATTTATTTTTTTGCCTCGACAAGATGGCGTGCGCCGATGTGTCTGGCGACTCTCTTGTTTTGGCGGTTTGTTGATGGCGCTGTGAGCTACAGCAGCCGTCTTTGTCTATCTTCTGGTCATGTGGCGTTTCGTCTTTTGTTTGGACCCGATTTGGACTGGACTGTTCTCGGCGGTTTGGCCGTAATATTCCTCGCGGGACGGTGTCGGTGCCCGGCGGCTGCGCCCATTCAGCGGCATGCCTGCACGAGCACTGTTTCTGTTGGGGGAGTGTCGGGGCCATCCGACTTCCCCACTGGGCACCTGTGGGTGGCTTGTAAGGGGTGTTAAAAAAAAATCGATTCGGCAATATATCGCTATACTACAGCACGCAATTCTCGAATCGATTCAATAGGCAGCCGAATCGATTTTTTAATATCCATTTTTGATGGAAAAATATTCAACAAAATGTCTAACTTTCATACCTTAAGCATGGAAGAATGTTATATTAATGGAACATTAAGCCTTAATATTTTATTTCAATGCTGTTTTAACATGAAAAAGGTTACAACCTGTTTGTTAAAAGTTATAAAACGGAAATTTCAGATCAATACATAATGCATTATGATACAAATCTTACAGTGTACATCTACAAGTTTACTGATTAGTATTTTCTAAAATTGAGTAAAAAAAAAAAAAAAATCACAACAAACAATCGACTTCTATATTCATATCGGGATTAAACGGTATCGAATCGAATCGTGACCTATGAATCGTGATACGTATCGAATCGTCAGGTACGAGGCAATTCACACCCCTAGTGGCTTGTGTCTTTTGCGCCAGGAGACAGGCAGCATTTTTCACAGCCCCTCTCTGCACGGAGGAGAAGTTGTCGCTGCTGGACAGTCTGCGCTGGTGAGCTGGATGGATGGCGCTTATGGAGGGGACTGTTCTCGGCGTTATCGCCGTGATATTCCTTGAGGGACAGTGTCGGTGTCTGGCGGTTGCGCTCATTGAGCCGCATGCCTGCACCGGCACCGTTTCTGATGGGGGAGTGTCGGGGCAGTCCGACTGCTCCACCGTGCACCTGCGGGCCGCTTGTGTTTTTTGCGCCAGGAAACAGGCAGCATTTTTCACAGCCCTTCTGCTCGGAGGAAAAGTCAGCGCCACTGGACAGTCTACGCCGGTTAGCTAGGATGGATGGCGGTGGAGCTGAGGACGCGAATGTCGCCGGTGGGCGCGGTGGTATACGCGGGTCGTGGAGTGGATGGAGGTTCGACGCTTGGAGGAGAGGCAGTTTGGATGGGACTGGAAAATTGGACCATTCTTTTTTGTGTGTATGGTGCTCATCGCGAACGCAGCAGCTGCTTGTTTATGAGCTAGCTTATAAGCAAACTTAGCTTGTAGCAAACGTGTGTGACGTCATGCATGCTGAGATCACGTCTCTGATCAACTGTTAAAAGGAGGCTGATTCTGTCCTCTTTCATCGAAGAACTGCTTCAAACATCAAACATCAAAGCGTATGTAGGGATGGAAGAATGTTGATTTGTTGTGACTGTATTGTATTGGTGTTAATGTTTTATTAGGGCCCGAGCAGCGGCGGCACCGGCGGCGGTACCGCTGCGAGGCCCTATTGTTTTTGAAGGAATTCTTATTAGGGCCCGAGCAGCGACCGCTGCGAGGTCCCTATTGTTTTTGTAAAAATTATTATTATTAGGGCCCAAGCAGCTACCGCTGCGAGGTCCCTATTGTTTTTCGATCGGATTATTATTATTATTATTATTATTATTATTATTATTATTATTATTAGGGCCCGAGCAGTACCGCTGCGAGGTCCCGATTGTTTTTCGATCGGATTATTATTATTATTATTAGGGCCCGAGCAGCGACCGCTGCGAGGTCCCTATTGTTTTTGTAAAAATTATTCTTCTTATTATTATTATTAGGGCCCGAGCAGCGACCGCTGCGAGGTCCCTATTGTTTTTCGTTCTAATTATTATTATTATTATTATTATTATTATTATTATTATTATTATTATTATCCGTAAACAATCGCATTTTTGAGGACCTAAACATTTCCGAAAACTCACCAAACTTTGCACACTCCTTGGGCCCGGCGAAAAATTTTATATTATGAAGTTGTGATAACAATGCGACTCTATAGCGCCCCCTAGCATAGAAAAATAAAAACCAATCCCGGTATGTTTGATCTAGAGCTACGAAAATTGGTAAGCACGTGTAGCACCCCGGGATGCACAAAAAGTCAATTGGGACCATGTAGCTAAAATGTACAGGAAGTGAATTTTTTAATGTCCAATTTTGGCCCATTTTGGCACATTCACTGTGGTCATGCTTTTCCCCACTTTGCAAACATTTTTCATTCAATTGACTTCAAACTTGGCATGACCTAAGACAACAAGTGGGCAAAAAACCTTGACTTTTCGAAATACTATATGACGGGGGCGGGGCATCAAATATTGCCTTGAAAATTTAATTTGTCCAGAAAGAGCAAATGCTTAATAACTCCCATGTTCAAGCTCAAAATAGTCACGGCCTGAAAACATCTATATGATAAAATTCGGTTCTACATATAGCGCCACCTCTTGGTAACAATAAATGTCATACTTTACGTTAGGGGTGTTAAAAAAAATCGATTCGGCGATATATCGCGATACTACATCGCGCGATTCTCGAATCGATTCAATAATCGGCAGAATCGTTTTTTTTTTTTTTTTTTTTTTTTTTTTTTTTTTTTTTTTTTAGGATTCACACCTTGAGCATGGAAGAATGTTATATGAACGGCACATTAAGCCTTAATATTTTTATTTTAATGCTGTTCAAATGTGAAACAGATTGCAAACTGTTTGTGTACAGTGGCTCACGGTTATAAGCCTCAAGTTTTAGATAAATATATTCATACAAATCTTACAGTGTACATGTGTACATGTACAAATTTACTGATAGTATTTTCTAAATTTGAATGGAAAAAAATCGCAACAATCGACTTATAAATTCGTATCGGGATTAATCGGTATCGAATCGTGACCATTCGTATCGGGATTAATCGGTATCGAATCGAATCGTGACCTGTGAATCGTGATACGAATCGAATCGTCAGGTACTAGGCAATTCACACCCCTACTTTACGTTTTCAGCTACTGTGCCGAGCTCATTGAAGGGATCCAGTTGGAAATTGGTCAGAAAAGCTCTTGATCATGCCCCACACCGAATATTGTAACTTTTCGCCAAAGGGTGTGGCCGTGACGGTGCCGCAAAGTCTGAAGATTTTTCGTGACAATGAAAGCTGCATTAACTTGACCAAGATGATCCTATCTTATCAAAATTTCACACATTTGATGAGAGTCCAGCCCAAAAGACATCTACGAAGTTATATTTCAGCTTACTGATAGCGCCACCTAGTGTCAATTTTTTTTCTTACGAATTTTCTTCGTTCTTCTCCAAACACGTTAACTGGACCTACCTCATATTTGCTCAGATGAGGGTTTCAGCCTTCACGATGTCACAACACGAAGTTTGTGAGTTTTCGCAAATTGCTGTGGGCGTGGCTAAGCGCTGTTCGCCAAGAAAACAACGCCAGTTTTGAGGGTCTAAACATGCACAGAAACTCATGAAACTTGGCACACACATTTGGCCTGGTACAATGAGCAATGTTTTATTGTTGATTGTGCTATTTAAAAAAAAAAAGACTCAATAGCGCCCCCTAGAAATTTTTAACGAAGCAGCCCCGGTTGTACGTTTAAGCAAGATCTTTGGAAATTCTTTGGTGTATGAGGGAGCCCAAGACCTGCAAAAAAAAGTCTCTTGGACCCATATGCTAAAATGAACAGGAAGTGAGCTACGAATTTTTGAATGTCCCATTTTTTATGATTTTTGCACATTTACATTTACTTTTGCCCACTTCTCCTACACGTTTCATCCGACTGAATTAAGACTTGACCTGGACCATTTCAAGACCTGAGCCAACGACAGGGGGAAAAATCTTGACTTTTTGAAATACTATATGATGAGGGCGGGGCATCAAAATTTGTGTTTCGCACTGAAAAAGTATATGCTTAATAACTCCCCGGTACATGCTCCAAAAAATCCAAAACTTGACATGTATGTTTATTGTCAAGGCCTGAAGCTAGCTCTATGACAACATTCAGTTATATATGCAGCGCCACCTAGCCTTTGGGTCATGAAAAAAAAATACCCCACTTACGGTATTTTTACAAAAATTGTAAACACGTTTCGCAATGAAAAAGGATATGCTTGATAACTCCCCGGTACATGCTCCAAAAAATCCCAAACTTGACATGTATGTTTATCGTCAAGGCCTGAAGATATCTCTATAACAACATTCAGTTATATATGCAGCGCCACCTCGCCCTTGAGGTAGAAAAAAAAAATACCCCACTTACGGTATTTTTACAAAAATTGTAAACCCATTCTAAGTGTGATAACTAAGTCATCTATGAATATTCTTTTACTTTCCACCACTCAAAATGTTCACTGGCATCAGACCTATCCAAACATACATATTTTTTATTTAGTGTTGTTTATTTTTGATCGCCTCTATGGACGTTAAAAGCAGTATCGTGAATGAAGGATATGCTTAATAACTCCCCGGTACATGCTTCAAAAAATCCCAAACTTGACATTTATATTTATAGTCGACGCCTGAAGGTATCTTTATGAAAAATTTTTGTTATAAATACAGCGCCACCTAGTCCTTCAGGCATAATAAAAATAAAAAAAACCCACTTAAGGCATTTTGTACAAAATTAGTGAACTCATTGTAAGTGTTATAACTAAGTCATTTATGAATATTCTTTTACTTTCCACTACTCAAGATGTTCACTGGTATCAGACCGATCCAAACATATGTACTTTTTGATTTTGTTTTATTTATTTTTGATAGCCTCTATGGACAATAAAAGCAACATCGTGCAATGAGTACGAGCGATGATGTGTATATGTACTTTTGCAAAAAATACCAATCAGGTCAACTCCTTCCCTAAAAATAAAAAAGGATGCTGATTTTTGCAGATCTTAACAATCACCAAAACCCATTGAGCTTGACACACACATCACACCTGGCAGAAAAAAATCCACATGTAAAGGTTTATCATGCCATGTTCAAAGAAATTTTGCTCCTAATGTACCAGTACCCCAATGTGCGAGTACCTCAACGTGCAAGTACCTCAACGTGCAAGTACCCCAACGTGGCCCGGGCTGCGAGGGCCCTTTATAGCTGCTCGCAGCTCTAGTGTTATGTTTGTTTGTTTTTGTCTTTCTGTAAAGCGCTTTGTGACAGTTCAGGCTGTTTGAAAGCGCTATATAAATAAACTTGAGTTGAGTTGAGTAGATTGTAAATTAGCTTAGCATTAGCTTAGCAGTATCTTAGAATTAGCTTAGTAGGCTGAGATAATTTAGCATTAGCTTGGCATGTTAAGCTAACTTTGCATTAGCATGACCATGTAAAGCTAGCATTAGCATGCTAACTTAGCATTAGGATGAGAAACCTGGGTATACCAAATCAATTGGCCAAGATGGCCGGCGCCCTGGGAGGGCAGGGCGGCGAGAATCTTGGATGTCCCTAATCATTTGGCCAAGATGGCCGCCACCTCGAGCAGTGTGTGGTGAGAATCCTGGGCGTACCTAATCAATTGGCCAAAATGGCCACCGCCCACCGAAAATCCTGGACATACCTAATTATTTGTCCAAGCTAGTAGTAGTAGCAGTAGTAGTAGCAGTAGTAGTAGTAGTAGCAGTAGTAGCAGTAGTAGTAGTAGTAGTAGTAGTAGTAGTAGTAGCAGTAGCAGTAGCAGTAGCAGCAGCACAGCAGCAGTAGTAGTATTTGTAACAGTAGTAGTCGTAGATAGAAATGATCAATGATCAAGAAATGTGGAAGCTTAGCCATAATCAACAACCTGAAAATTCCTTACGGTCTCTTTAACAAACATGCACATTCACACACACACATTTGTCTTTAATTAAGTAATGAATAGTTGTTGTTTTTTGCAAAATTTTGAAATATATAAAGTGCTCATACTGTTTTTGTTTTGTTTTTTTTCTCTTGTCACATTACTATTTTTGACTTTTTGTGTTTGAGGCTCCCGACACATCATGGAAGAGAGCCCTGTTGACTGCCTGAGGCTAATTCTCAGTTTTCCTCTCAACTGCAAAAATGAGTGGACACAAACTCGGGTTGTGGTTTTCGCTCATTTACTTTATAGTTTATATGCAATGCAACATACACATTGCTAACTTTTTAGCTCGTGCCCTTATTAACACACACTCTCTCTCTCTCTCTCTCTCTCTCTCTCTCTCTCTCTCTCTCTCTCTCTCTCTCTCTCTCTCTCTCTCTCTCTCTCTCTCTCTCTCTCTCTCTCTCGATATGGCAGAGATGGCATTAGCAGCCTTGGCTAGAGTTCTGAGAGAAGACTGGAAGAAAAGTGTGGAACTGGCAACAACCATAATTTGCATCTTTTTCTGCTTCTCAAGGTAAACTGGTAGTTTTCTTCTTCTTCTAAATGATTGGGTCATATTCAGGGCTCGACACTGCAACCAATTCACCCGCAAATGCGAGCAGCTGTACGGCCTGTGCTGATAAAAAAAATGTTTTTATCTCGTCGCACGGAGCGAGTGCAGTCGCACGGAGCGAGTGCATGTTTTAATGAGCAGTGCAACTGCTGATTTTTGAGCCGTGATCCGTATGTATCAAGTGCCACCGTTTTGGTTGTACATAGTCCGTGGAACGCGCTGCCAAGGCCAGTTTCAAAATAAAAGCCTCCTCAGTAATACAATGATGCCGATGCAATAGCCTTATTTGCATTTTGAAAATGACCCACACACAGTGTGGCATGTTTGGCAGCTCAAGGCAGCCAGCATGACTCGTCCTCACGCGGCGGTCCCCTTCAACACATCAACATGTCACTTCAAAATTGTATTTTAATTTCCAATTAAGTATAAGACATTTAATTAGTCTGTTAATTATTCTTTAATTGTATTATACAGCACAAGTCTCCAGCATTAGCAAGCACTAGCCACTAACGGGAGCGTAAACATTGACATCGTTCAGCGTGCCGAACTGCAGTTGCTTTCAAATACTGTGGGACATTTCAAACTCAGATAGAGAACGTCCATCAATGCGATATGGCAGAGATGGCATTAGCAGCCTTGGCTATAGTTCTGAGAGAAGACTGGAAGAAAAGTGTGGGACTGGCAACAACCATAATTTGCATCTTTTTCTGCTTCTCAAGGTAAACTGGTAGTTTTCTTCTTCTTCTAAATGATTGGGTCATATTCAGGGCTCGACACTGCAACCAATTCACCCGCAAATGCGAGCAGCTGTACGGCCTGTGCTGATAAAAAAAATAATTTTTTTATCTAGTCGCACGGAGCGAGTGTAGTCGCACGGAGCGAGTGCATGTTTTAATGAGCAGTGCAACTGCTGATTTTTGAGCCGTGATCCGTATGTATCAAGTGCCACCGTTTTGGTTGTACATAGTCCGTGGGACGCGCTGCCAAGGCCAGTTTCAAAGTAAAAGCCTCCTAAGTAATACAATGACGCCGATGCAATAGCCTTATTTGCATTTTGAAAATGACCCACACACAGTGTGGCATGTTTCACAGCTCAAGGCAGCCAGCATGACTCGTCCTCACGCGGCGGTCCCCTTCCACACATCAACATGTCACTTCAAAATTGTATTTAATTTCCAATTAAGACATAAGACATTTAATTAGTCTGTTAATTATTCTTTAATTGTATTATACAGCACAAGTCTCCAGCATTAGCAAGCACTAGCCACTAACGGGAGCGTAAACATTGACATCGTTCAGCGTGCCGAACTGCAGTTGCTTTCAAATACTGTGGGACATTTCAAACTCAGATAGAGAACGTCCATCAATGCGATATGGCAGAGATGGCATTAGCAGCCTTGGCTATAGTTCTGAGAGAAGACTGGAAGAAAAGTGTGGGACTGGCAACAACCATAATTTGCATCTTTTTCTGCTTCTCAAGGTAAACTGGTAGTTTTCTTCTTCTTCTAAATGATTGGGTCATATTCAGGGCTCGACACTGCAACCAATTCACCCGCAAATGCGAGCAGCTGTACGGCCTGTGCTGATAATTTTTTATTTTTTTTTATCTAGTCGCACGGAGCGAGTGCATGTTTTAATGAGCAGTGCAACTGCTGATTTTTGAGCCGTGATCCGTATGTATCAAGTGCCAACGTTTTGGTTGTACATAGTCCGTGGGACGCGCTGCCAAGGCCAGTTTCAAAATAAAAGCCTCCTAAGTAATACAATGACGCCGATGCAATAGCCTTATTTGCATTTTGAAAATGACCCACACACAGTGTGGCATGTTTAACAGCTCAAGGCAGCCAGCATGACTCGTCCTCACGCGGCGGTCCCCTTCCACACATCAACATGTCACTTCAAAATTGTATTTAATTTCCAATTAAGACATAAGACATTTAATTAGTCTGTTAATTATTCTTTAATTGTATTATACAGCACAAGTCTCCAGCATTAGCAAGCACTAGCCACTAACGGGAGCGTAAACATTGACATCGTTCAGCGTGCCGAACTGCAGTTGCTTTCAAATACTGTGGGACATTTCAAACTCAAATAGAGAACGTCCATCAATGCATTTACCGTTTATAATTTCAAATATCTAAACAATGTAGGCTTTCTGTCAATCTGTAAAAGCTGGTATACTTTAAGAATGATGTATGTGAAATCACTGTTAGTGTAGAACCCTGATGTTGTAAACACTCTTAAGTGCAAAGCAAAGTATTGTGTGGCACACTCTACATATTGTAAAGGTTCCAGACCACCCCAAAATGGTGGCACTTTGTCCCGAAATTTTAAAACAGTGCAACTACAATCTTCGTCTACTTGTGCCATTGCAACCAGTACATTTATTATTATTTTTTTAATTATATGATTACTATTCTTGAATATTTGCTGCTGACAAACATTTAACTCGCACTAGTCCATTGAGGTCTGTTTAGTAAGTGCATCATTATAGGCTATCTTAATTTTTTGCAAACTAGTTCGGCTTTAATTTAAGCACAGATGGGCTACACAGAGGATCACAGCAACAGCTTCACCTCCTTAGTACATGCATTAAACTTAAGTCTAAGCATATTTTCCTGTATACAGTATATAAAACCCGGCGCTGCCTCCAGATATCTTCGTCATCAGTCATCTTGTCCGTAAAGAAATGGCCAAGATACCTGACTTTATCACAGAGTGAGAGATTATTGTTCACTAGCCTGAAAGCTGGAAAATTAAGACGCCCTCTTTTGTTCGACAAATCATTACTACACTCTTAGTAGCATTATATTTAATATTGTGATGTACGCCATACTTTGAACATTTATTTAGCATCTGTTGGAGACCTGCATTGCTGGGAATCACCAAATCATCTGCATACATGATGTGGTTAACTAGTAATAGAAAAAAAAAACATTGTGTCAATTTGACTTGGTTTTTGCACATTTGGTGGCATAAAACTGGAGTATAATAGTCCTTACTTATGACAAATGCTGAATTTATCATGCCTGCACGCTACTTGGAGGAGTGAGAAAAAAAAACAAACAGCTCTGCTCAAGTTGCAGTACCCTGAAGTCTTCGTCTGTTTTTAACAGTAAGTAGATAGCTTCCTGTTGCTGATGCACGTAGGGCCACCCGCCATCTTACGTATGTCTGGCCGGCGGCAATAAATTCATTAAAGCTCTTATTTATTTAGCGATTTTGACGCGGATGTTTTTGTTACAAACACAAGACATTTAGCGATGTTATTTATCTGTCTTTTCAGTCGAAAAAGGCCAAACAAACCCTAAGAAGCATCTTAGTTAGTAGTGGTGAATCGGAGTCAGTCAGCAATAAGTGTCCGTGCGGAACACGAAATGTTGGTTCCGGGCCTCCCGGCAACGTCCAGGTGCTGCAAATATGTTTAAAAAAAATTTAAATAGCTTCGACGCATGCATTTTTGCGTCAACCACTTTTTCTGGTCGACCCAGTCGACTTGGTCGACTTTTATTCCCAGCCCTACTCTGAACCCAATCTCCGAGTGAGTCCAATCTTGGGATGTTGGTAACAATCCTGGACCTGTGATGTCAAAAAAAGCTTTCCATGATGTTAATAGTCTGGCATATTATGAGGTGATCACTTGTTGAACTTTCAGAGAGAGCGAGAGAGGGAGAGTGGGAGAGCGGGAGGGAGGGCAGGTCGCTTCTTTTAAACCAGTGTACAGGATTGTAGACTTAACAAATGGCCATGCTTAGCAATTGAAGGGAAGGCAGAGAGCCAAACAAGTGGCACTAAGAAAAAAGAAGGTAGAGGTGGGGTGGGAAAAAAAAAGAGACAGATGGGGGCTCGAAAGAAACAACCACAGGGACCGTGGGCTAATAAGGACCCCCATGTTTTTCCTCTCCTTTTTGTCATTGGGCTTTGTTTGCCACCATTTTGTGAACACCAACTGTGATCCAGCACAAATTTTACTTCCGCTTATTAACTTGATCTCTATAATCTATTTTAGCAAGGTTGTTGTGCCTTCAACTAATCCCAGTTCCACACATAAACACACAGGATATGGTCCTTCCAGGATACAATGTTACTGCCACACACTTATTTTATTCCCTTGCTCGTCGTCCTCACTGTACTCATACTCAAACTGAGGGCTTTTTTTTCACCCCCCCTTAACTGAAAGGAACTGAGGGCTTTTTTACCCCTTAAAACTGAACAAAAGTGAGGGCTGTTTCACCCCTTAAAACCGAACGAAACTGGGGGCTGGTTCACCCCTTAAAACTTAAAGGAACTGAGGGCTTTTTAATGGCCTCAGGGGTGAGTGAGTGGTTCATAATGCATATTTGTTCAAGTGGGTGTTTCGTCAGGTAGGTATTTTCTCGGATTAGCATTCATTTTGTCAAACAGCCCCTGCCCAGGTTAAGGGATGAAACAGCCCTCAGTTTCTTTCAGTTTTAAGGGGTGAAAAAAGCCCTCAGTTCCTTTCAGTTTTCAGGGGTGAAACGCCCTCAGTTCCTTTCCGTTTTAAGGAGTGAAAAAGCCCTCAGTTCCTTTCAGTTTTAAGGGTGAAAAAGCCCTCAGTTCCTTTCAGTTTTAAGGGGTTAAATAATGACCATAAAATGTGTTCCTTCTTCTTCCTTGTTCACTGTTGATATGTTTTGCATTCTGCTGACTTCTTGGCCAGGTCATCATGGTAAATGGGCTCTCTGCCTTGAACGGGCTTTTTCTTTGTTAGATAAATGTCAAAATAAATATCTTTTTAGTTTTTCACAGTTTCATGGACTTGTCACACATTTCAAGATTGGGGCTCTGTGTATGAACATCATTGAACATGAGCTCAAGAGGTATGACGTGTGGCATGATGAGCTCCAAAGGAAGAGGAAGGCCTATATCCTTTTCAAATGGCAGGAGTTATCCTCTTAGTCTTTTTTTTTCTTTTAACGTTGAATTAAGTTGTAAATTTCATTGTCTTTATTTCATTTGATTGTTCCTTGACTGGTTTTACATGAAGAATTTTCAGAGAACCAAAACCTGAAGAAGGAGCATGAGAAGTCCCTAAAAAAGTATCAGATCCTTCTTAATAAACAGGAGCAGCTTCTCAGAGGTAAATATTTCCATAACCTTTGTCACCCAAGCAAATTTGGCAATATTTGTAGTGAAAGTGGTTTTTAAGACGGGGCCTCTGCCATCAGTCTTACCCTGACATGCCTCATACGGTCAACTTACTTTTATAGAAACTGTAATGAGTTTGGCTATGCCGTGTTAAGCTTGGTTTATGCTTGATGCATCCGCGAGGTCCGTATGGCTCTACGCGGGGAGATTACGCAATTTCAGCAACCATGCCCCGCCACGCGTCTGCATTGTCCACATTTTTTGCAATACGTACCTATGAGAATTCATAAGCTATGCGAACAGACAAGTCCTAAAGACATCTACGAACTTATATTTCATCGTAGTTAAAGCGCCACCTACTGGCTAAAGAAAACTGGGTTTTATTTGGATGTTTTCCTCTAAGTGTGTTAACCGGATTGACCTCATATTTGCTGAAAGGAGTGTTTAGTCGTTCATGATGTTATGGCACGGTTTGTGCATTTTTGCAAAACGCTGTGGGCATAGCAATGCACTGTTCGCAGAGAAAACACCGATTTTGAGGTCCTAAACATCAGGGCTGAGCTTTAGTGTTCGCCAACTCGCCAATGGTGACAAAGAACTGCGTTGGGCAAACTCAGTTTATTCTACCATTCGCCCGGATTTCGTTGTGATCCAGTCACGGCAGATAAAAGCCTTCCATTGCCACAAATAGTCTTAAATTGGGAGGGTGTCGCTGTCTATGCTTGGAGCGGACATTTGGTTCGAATATCTGTGCAGTATTCTCAGAAATCATTCTTCTATTTATATTTAATCAGTTAATAGCAAGGCCAGAGGTGGAAAGGCAAGAGTGTTGCCCCGTAAGAGCACAATCAGGGCCATACCCCTCCATCGAAATTCTGTACCACTCAACCAATTTGTCTAAATTCGCTGCCCAGTAGTAATACAGGAATTTAGGTTAGTCCAGCCCACCAGACAACTACCCCTTTCTAGAGCTTCGTTCCACACCCGAGGAACAGTCTTGTTCCAAATAAAAGTACTAATATGCCTATCGAATTCCCTGAAAAATTATTTTGGAAGAAAGATTGAACCGTTTATAGTAAATATAAAATTTTAAGAAGTACAATCATCTTTACTGAATTAATACATCCAGCTAGTGACAGGGGTATAGTGTGCCACCACACAAGGTCTTCCTTAATACCTCACAAAACATTGTAGAAATTATGATGAAACAAATCCCTATAATTTGTTGTCACATTGACACCCAGGTATTTCATGGGGCCTGTCGTAACTTTGAATGGAATGGTAACAAAAGAGATTTTGAGTTGAATCATTTATGGGAAATAGTATACTTTTATCAAGGTTAATCTTGTAGATAGATGCATTTCCAAAATGAGAAATTATGTCAAAACATTTTGGGATTGTATTAATTGGATTAGAAATGATCAACAATAGGTCATCTGCATACAATGACATTTTATGAACCAAGCTGCCTCTAGTTATGCCATGCATATCCATATTAGATCGTAATGCAACGGTGAGCGTTTCCAAAGCTAAATCGAAAAGGAGAGGTGATAGCGGAGAACCCTGTCTCGTGCCTCTTTGAAGTTTGAAATATTGTGAGTTAAAATTGTTGACTCTAACTTTGGCTTGTGGTAACGTATTTTAATTCATGAAATAAAGACTAAATTTATTTAAAGTTTTAAAGAGATGGCAGTATTCAATACCGTCAAAAGGCTTTATGTCAGAGGTGTCCAAACTACGGCCCAGGGGCCATTTACGGCCCACTGTCCATTTTTTAGTGGCCCACGACATATGCTAAAAATGGCATCAGTTCAAATAAAATAAAAGCAAAAATGAAGTGTCGTCATCTAGCAGCAGCCAAAAGAAAAGTATCTCCAGATGACGTCGCTCCCATGGTTTTGTTTTTTTCAATATTGCGCAAAAGTAATACACATTATTAAAAAAAACAAAAAACAAACTAAAACTAATCCTGAAACTAACTAAAACTAAGCATGTATTAAAGAACTAAAACTAATAAAAACTAACTAAAATGAAAATTCCAAAACTATAATAACCCAACCATCCATCCATTTTCTCGACCATTTATTCCTCACAAGGGTCGTGGAGGGTGCTGGAGCCTATCTCAGTGGCTCTGGTCAGAAGGCGGGGTACACTGGTTGCCAGCCAATGTCAGACTATAATAACCCTACTGCCATATTACAAATAAAATGGTTTATATACTGTAGCATTGTTCTAAATATGCAAAAGCACAAATAAATTATTTGTACAATTTTTAGGACTAAACACAATTTCTCTACATAACATTATGTGGCCCTTGCATCCTTCTGATTTTCTGTATGTGGCCCTCAAATGAAAACGTTTGGACACCCCTGCTTTATGTGCATCTAATGAAATGACTATTTCAGGTGAATTTGAGTTTTGATCTGAATAGGTTATATTAAAAAGGCATCGGAGATTATGGAACGATTGCCTCCCCTTTATGAAGCCTGTCTGATCAGAATGTACAATTTTTGGCACTACTGTCTCCAACCATCTTGAAATAATTTTTGTTGGAATTTTATAGGGGCTGACTGGTTAGCATGTCAGCCTCCCAGTACTGACCCCGGGATTACACCGGATGCGTGTGCGTTGCGTCTCCGCTCCGCTGCGTCTTGACGACAACTTACCGCCGTGTCTCGCGTGATCGCGCGCGATAATGTGGCATTAAAAACAACGACAAAGACACAGAACATCTGTGCTCAACAGAGGAGCAGAAAGAGAGGTGGACTTTCTTTGACTGAACTCACCGTCCACTCCTGCTATGACGTTCCATGCAGCATTCCTTTTTAAGTTGTCTTTGGAAAAAGGATGTGCCATGTCATATCTAATTTTGTTGCTTTCCACCTCGGTTATAAATCTCTCCTTGTCCATGTTCGCCGGTGTTTAAACAGTGAATTAAGCGTTAAGCATGATGACGTTTTGCTGACATGATTGCGAAATAGGAGCAGGCGAGTGTTTTATTCTGAAAAGTAACCGGAAATTTATTTTGAAACTGCGTCGGTCTTCCTGTCCTGCTCGATGTGTTCTGTGCTAGCTTGCCATTTGACTGAGACCGACGGATGCGTCGTCCGTCAAAAACAGAAAATAGGTCTATCCGTGCGGAGGGCTGCCGCACGACGCAGCTGAGACGCAGTCGACACGCAACGCACACGCAGCCGGTGTAATTTGAGCAATTTGAATGAATGGAAACGTATCGGCTGCATCGCCGGAACGCAACGCATATGCATCCGGTGTAATCCCAGGGTGAGGACGCAGGTTTGAGTGCAGGCTTCGGCCTTCCTGAGGGGAGTTTCCATGTTCTCCCTGTGCCCGCGTGGTACTCCGGTCTCTTGCCACATTCCAAAGACATGCTTGGCAGGTTAATTGAGCCTATCCCACCGAAGCCAGGTGGGATAGGCTCCAGCACCCCTCACGACCCTTGTGAGGAGTAAACAGTCAAGAAAATGGATGGATGGATGGATGGATGGATGGATGGAATTTTATAATCATTGTTAAGCAGGCTAATAGGATGGTAGGACTCACAATTTCAAGGACCTTTGCCTTTTTTTATGAATTACAGAACTAGTAGCTTTTGTCATGGATGGGGAAAGTCTCCTTTGTTCAAATTAGGGATGGGTACTGAAGACGGTACTTTTGTGGTAAGTATCGATTGGGATTCGTACTTCTGAGCATCGATTCACGTAAAATATAACTGTTTCATGTTTCGTTACTGAAGCACGTCGTTTTAAGTTGTGATTGTGCGGGAGTATGTGAGTTGACTATTTTCCATGGTGCACTTGAACGCAACATTATATACAAATTACGCACCCGGCATGCTGACGTCCCCCACTCGCGGGAGCCTAGACGGTCTGTAGCCGCGTGGTCGGTCGGCGGAAGCGACTGGCGGCAAGCGGGTGCCGCGATTCCGGTGGCAGCTCACCTGAGAGACCGACCGCCCAACCCGCGGGTGCCACCGCTTCTTCCTCGGCCCACAACGCAGCATTCACTCAACCGGGTCCAGGCTGGGCCGCTGCCGGTGGAGGGACGCCAACATTTCCGGGTTTAGGAACGAGTGAGACTTTTGTGCCGCTCACCAAGCCAAACAAATACATACAGTTTATAAAGGAGGAGGAAAGCCTCCTCACCCGGCGGAAGCTGGAAATGTCCGCTTCTCCGGAATCAGCACACGACTCGGAGCGACCCCACCGAATAGAATCATGACAGAAGGTAAACGGCTTCACCATCGTTAAGGTATATTAACATTGTAATTTGGATGTACAGTAGGCTACTACTCTTGACTATGTTGACAATCACGAAAGCTTATGGCCAAAATGTAGCGAGCATTACAGACCACGTCGGGTGCAGTCAAATGATTAATTTGAACACAATTATTCTCTTTGTTCACATCATGTCCCCTTCCAACTGTTCTTTTTTTTTTTTTTTTTTTTTTTTTTTTACTATATTGAGGGCAAAGTGGGTTGGAACTTCAAACTGATTGCGCGGCGTGTGGCAGCCTTTATGTTCTGGAAAAATAACTGCACAAAAAACGAAAACATCATTTATTAATTTATATATTTACTGTTATACATTTATTTTTTTACTATTGCTCTCTGGCTCATTTTGTTTTACATTTTTATTTGTCAAAGTTTATATATTTAAAAGTAATTGTTAAATTGATTAGAAAACAATACTGTTACATAACGATGAACATTTATTGCATCCAAATAAATAAAATTAAGGAAAAAAAAGAGAGGAAAAAAAACGAAAACGAAAACAAGAGCACAAATGTACCAAAAATTGGTACCGTTGAGTACCAGTATCGATTTCCAGGTACCGAGTATCGGAACAGTATCGGTTCAAATGTGAAAGGTACCCATCCCTAGTTCAAATACATCCAAGTAAACTAATTTCAATATAGGTAGCAATTTGGTAGAAAATGTTTCATATAGTGCAATTGGCTGGCAACCAGTTCAGCGTGTACCCCGCCTATTGCCTGAAGCCAGCTGGGATAGGCTCCAGCACCCCCACGACCCGTGTGAGAAGCAAGCGGTTAAGTTAAGAAAATGGATGGATGGATGTTTTATATATAACTCAATTGAGTACCCGTCTGGTTCTTTATCGTTTTGTGTGCCTGGGCGATTTCGGCTTCTGATATACGTAGTTCTAAAGCAGCCTTATCCTGATCATCCTTGATTCCTTATCCTGCAATGTTATATTCCCTAGAAAATCTTGGTCTGTGGCACTGGACCAAGCTGTAGCTATGCGGCTGTGTTGAGCGATATCAGTCGCTCAGGCTGGAGGCGGCGAGCAAATTAGGTGGAGATGGCTGCCTCCAAATTTTGTACAGAGGAAAACAAACGCTGTTCAAATATGTTTAGGACAGTAGCTCACATTTATCTAGAGTTCAACACAACCTGTGGTGTCGCAGTTTGAACACCGGGTGGCACACTGGGTGACACCCACGTAATGACGTACCTCACTAAGACAGCCGAAGAAGAAAGTCAGGGGTGATAAATGGATTTTAGCATCGTGATTAAATATAAATAGCAGACTGCTGAGAATACTGCATAGATAATTAAAGTAATGTCCGCTCCAATCACAGATAGTGACCCCCTCCCATTTTGAGAATATTTGCGGCGATCGAAGGCTTTTATCTGCCGTGATTGGATCGCAACGAAGTTACATAGAATGTAACCAAACAGCCATCTTGAACGCAAGTGAACTCATTACACACTCGAATGGGAAAAGTGAAAGTATGGAAGATGTCTCGCGATACTAGTCGCAAAATAATGTTGTTTGAGCAGTGCTAAGTGCTAACGGTGCCGTCTCCTTTCGATTCAGTCACCAAATGAACATAGTTTTATAACACGTGCTGTCACGAGTTTGTGTGCACTCTTCCAATCGGAATAGTTTTCAGGTCGCCACCCGGGCAAATGGTAGTGGAAACCGAGTTCTCCAACGCTGTTCTTAGTCACCATTGGCGAGCTGCCCAACTCTAAAGCTCAGTCCCGCCATTGCAAAACCTTAACTGAAAACATTGATTTTCATCTGGCTTATTTTGTACACTTATGCAACCTGTTTATTGTGCATCTTTTTAGCCTTGCTTTTTTTAATCTGAATTTATTCATTTTTAACTGTAGTTCATTTATATGGAAATTTCATTAGTTTATTTTCTTCCGCAGTTTCTCTGTGTCTGTTGTTGAACCTTGCTGAAGACACTCACACAGAACTGAAGATGAGGAACAAAAATATAGTGAGCATGCTTGTGAAGATTCTGGATAGGAAGGATGAAGAACTTCTTTTGGTAGTTGTCTCCTTCCTGAAGAAACTTTCCATCTTCTTGGAAAACAAGAATGACATGGTGAGAGAATGAATGGTTATATCTGGTGTACATTTGTCAATCTACTCTTCTGGGGGGAAAAAAATGCCCATCTCTGTTTGTAGGCTGAAGTATTCACTGTTGAGAAGCTGGCGCTGCTGGTTCCATGTGAGAATGAAGATCTACTCAACACTACATTACGCCTACTGCTCAACCTATCCTTTGACACTGCTCTGCGCAACCAAATGGTCCAAACTGGACTAATTGCCAAACTCTCCTCACTGCTCGGTAATGTCCAAAAACTCACTTGTGATTGCGTGTTTTGTTTTTTTATTGTCAGAATGTCTGTCAGGTTTTTAGTGTCAGCGAGTTTTATTTTTCAATCAAAATCTCTTTATTTATTTTCTGCATTAATAGTGCATAGATTTCCAGTGCAAGAAAGACAAAATGAAATGAAACATAGGACTGACATCCAGCACACACACAAAAAAAGAAACAAAAATAAAATAAACCATAAAATTAAACCCCGTCACTGCCAATACGATTCATGACCATTAAATATTCAGCTTTAGTAATGATTATGGATAACCAATGTCAACAAAATAAACAACATAAAAGAGAAGTCAAATTGTGGAATGTCAAGGGCCTGAGAGGATTGACACATGTTCAAGAAAAGGTCCCCAGGCACGCAGGAATCTCCCATTAGAATAATGGAGAGAGTATCTGATCTTTTCAATTTTCAAGCATGTCATTAAAGCAGCCAGCCAATCGGCGTGTGCGGGAGGAGAGGGATCCCTCCACCTGAGGAGGACAGACCTCCGCGCCAGGAGGGAGGCAAACGCTAAAGTGCGGCGCTGTTCAGAAGAAAGTCGAACGTCCCCTGCGACTCCGAATAAACCAACAACTCCACCCTCACTGTCAAAATCTGGGAGAGAGAATAAAAAACCTCTTTCCAGAATTTGCTAAGTTTAGGACAAGTCCAAAACTTATGAAAGAGTGAGCCGTCTGAGATATTACATTTGGTACAGAGTGAGCTGATGTCAGGATAAAAGGTGGCCAGTTTAGTTTTGGAGATCTGAACTCTGTGAACCACTTTGAATTGGATTAAATTATGACGAGCACACAAAGATGAGGAATTGACTTGTTTTAAGACGGATGACCATGTTTCCTCAGAAAAGGGGGCACCTCGGTCCTCCTCCCATGCCGCCCTGATCCTATCCATAGACGTCATCTTCAGAGCCAACATCATGCTGCAAAAAAGAGAGACAAGCCTCCTCTGGTATGGATTTGAGGAGAGGACAATGTCAACAATATTCCTGTCAGAACTTAGTGTGGTGGGCAATTTAGAAAATATAAAATGTCGAATTTGCAGATAACGAAAGAAATTTGAATTAAAAAGTGCAAATTTATTATGTAATTGTTGAAATGATGCCAAACTATTATCGATGAACAAATCTTTGAAGCGTGCTATTCCCTTCTGACTCCACTCTTTGAAGGCGGCGTCATTGAGTGAGGGTTTGAAAAAAATGATTACATAATATTGGGCTAAATGGTGAGAAGTCGTGTAATTTGAAAAAATTCCGGAACTGAGACCAGATCCTCACTGAGTGTTTAACCACCGGATTTTTTAAAGATCTGGTTGAGAGTGGAAGAGAGGAGCCGATCAATGCAGCCAGGGATACTCATTCTCTGATCTCAACTCCATTGCCACCCAGCCAGGAGGATCCGGACGATTATGAAAGTGAGACCAGAATGTGAGACACCGCATGTTGGCAGCCCAATAATAAAAACGGAAATTAGGCAAAGCCAGACCACCGGCGGCCTTCGTCTTTTGTAGATGGGTTTTGTTAAGACGGGCCCTTTTCCCCTTCCAAATATAAGAAGAGATTGTTGAATCAAGATCATCCAAAAAAATTTGGGGAATGAAAATTGGTAAAGCCTGAAATAGGTACAAAAATTTCGGTAAAACGGTCATTTTAATAGAATTTATCCGCCCAACGAGGGACATGGAGAGTGGTGACCATTGTTTTGAGTATTTGTTTGATATAAGTTGATAAATTCAAGAAGTTCTCTTTAAAAAGGTCTTTGTGCTTTCGGGTAATCGTGACGCCTAAATAGGAAATTTTGTAATTTTCAGTTTTAAATGGAAAATTGCTAAAGTCTGAAGTAGATATAATATTGCCAATTGGAAACAGTTCACTTTTTTCAAAGTTTATTTTATACCCAGATAATCGACTAAAGTGATCGAGTAGTGACAGAGCCTAATGGAGAGAAGTGGTCGGATTCGAAATAAGCAGCATAAGGTCGTCCGCATAAATCGAGGCCTTATGTTCAATGCCGCCTCTCCATATACCCGTGATGTCATCTCGGCTACGGATGGCGATGGCGAGAGGTTCAATAACCAGGTCAAATAACATGGGGCTGAGAGGACAACCCTGGCGGGTTCCACGATGCAGGCTAAACGGATCAGACAACTGGGAGTTGGTTCGGATCAAGGCTGTAGGATGAGAATACAACAGTTTAATCCACGCAATGAAGTTCGGCCCAAAACCAAATTTCTCCAGCACTGCCCACAGGTAGACCCACTCCACGCGATCAAATGCTTTTTCAGCATCAATAGAGACTATACACTCAGGGGTATCATCAGGAGTGGAATAGATAATATTTAATAATCTACGTATATTTAAGAAGGAGTGTCTACCCTTTATAAAACCAGTTTGATCCTCAGATATGATGGTTGTAAGGATGTTTTCTAATCTGTGAGCGAGAACTTTGGCCAGGATTTTTGCATCCGTGTTAATGAGAGAAATGGGCCTATAGGAGGCGCAATGTGTGGGATCTTTGCCTGTTTTGTCAATAAGGGTGATACACGCTTCCGAAAATGATTTAGGAAGGGAGCCTTGCCTAAACGATTCGCAAAGCACAGAACAAAGTTGCGAAGACAAAAGCAAAGAGAACTTTTTAAAAAAACTCAGCTGGGAACCCGTCGGGGCCTGGACTCTTGCCTGACTGCATTGAAGAGATAGCTGAGACTATTTCAGTCTGTCGGCCTTGTCTCCATGGGCATAGAATGTGGCTTTATTTTTCAGGAGCAAATATTCAACTGAATGGGTCGTGAGTAGGTCAAACTTAGTTTGGAGCTCTAATCGTTTTTTACAAAGATTTTGATTCTTAGTTAGCGCATATTGTTTGTCAATTTCCCCAATTTGATGAGCCAGATCTGAACGCTCCTTGTTAGCTTTACTTTTCATTTGAGCTGTGTAAGATATGATTTGTCCCCTGAGGTAGGCCTTAAGGGCATCCAATACAACCAGACTGGAGACCTCAGGGGATATGTTAGTGGATAAGAAAAAAGTTATTTCATTTTCTATGAACTCCACAAATTTGTCATCAGACAGCAGAGTGGAGTTGAAACGCCACTGTCTGCTCCTCCGGGGGAGATTTGGGAGGGAGATGGCCATGGAGACGGGCGCGTGGTCTGAAATGACAATACTATGGTAGTCACAGGATCGGACAAGGGGGAGCAGACCATGGTCAAGGAAAACATAGTCTATACGTGAATATGTGTGATGAACGTGTGGAAAAAAAGGAGTATTCCTTTTCCTGGGGATGTAGAGAACGCCACACATCACAAACACCATACTGCATGAGGAAGGGCTGAATAAGGTCGGCTGATTTACTAGGCGTGCCGGGGTTGGTGGAAGACCGGTCTAAGAGCGGATCCAGCCAGCAGTTCAGGTCACCTCCAAAGATGAAAGAATGTGTATTTAGGTCTGGGAGTAATGAAAATAGGTGCTCAAAAAAAGTTGGTTCATCCACGTTGGGGGCATAAACATTAACGAGAACCACCATTGTGTTGTACAATTTCCCAGTCACAATAACATATCGGCCAAACTTATCAGAAGTCACATTATGAGGCTCAAAGGTAATATTTGGAGATATTAAGATTGAAACTCCTCTGGCCTTAGCCTGAAAGGAGGAGTGGAATGCCCCTCCCCCCCAACCCATCAGCAGACGCCTGCTGTCTGAGCTGCGAACATGGGTTTCTTGCAGAAAAGCAATATCTGCTTTAAGCTGTTTTAAATGTGAAAAAAATCTTCCTTCTCTTCACTGGGTGGTTTAAGCCTCTAACATTCCAACTAACAAAGTTCACACAACTATCCATGTACAATTGAAAAAAGTAAAAAGTGTAAGATTAGATAAATGGCAGGTCAAAAGAAAAATATATGTATGTACATTTGATTCCCCAGCTGTTGGCAGTGACCCCCCCCCACACACACACACACACCCCTCCCGAGAAAGCTGCTAAAAAGAAAAGCTGCAAGCTCTCAAATCCAAACATTAACTCTAAATCTTCCTGTCTCTACTGAAACTACTCCTCCGGTATCAAACATTAGAACAGCAAAAATAAAACACCCCTATAAACAATATTAGAACATTAAACAGTCCTGAAAGATTCACCAGACTCTGATTCAATCAAATCAAAAAGAGTTGAACAGAATTACATTAAATTAAATACGGACCCAATACAAAGAGAGAGAGAAAAAGAAAAAAAAGGAACAACTGAATGTAAAACAGTGCACACTGACATGGCTGTAGTCTTAAAGTTTTAAATGTGCTGGCTCCACTACAGCAGTCAATCAGACTGCAAACATATAAACAAAAAGCAAAACAAAACATACAATATGTATGGCGCGCACACGCAGTGGCAACCACCAGTAAATTATTTAAGTTCTTTCATATTGAAACAGTTACGATAAGCGCGTTCCAAGCGTGTGCTGCATGGCTCGGCCGCATTGCTGTAATAAAGTAATTACGGTCGACATGTAAACAAACCAGCGTATCGGTGCTCCTTGGC